>NW_007726727.1:409334-449172 GCF_000696425.1 Galeopterus variegatus
CAGTTTGCTTGTTGACTTTCTAGAAGATCAAAAAACAAGAATATCTGCTTATTTTGAGAGTGTTTTGAGAAAGTTAGCCAAAGCTTTTTGAAAAATGCCCAGGAAACCTTCATCAGAGAGTCCTTTTCTACCACAGCAATGCTCCTGCTCATTCCTCTCATCAAACTAGGACAATTTTGTGAGCATTTCAATGGTAAATCATTAGGCATCCACCTTACAGTCTTGATTTGGCTCCTTCTGACTTGTTTTTGTTTCCTTATCTTAAAAAATCTTTAAAGGACAGCCATTTTTCTTCAGTTGATAATGTAAAACAGACTGTATTAAATGTATTTTAAAAAGACATGGTTACATTTCCAGGACCCTCAGTTCTTTTGAGATGGACTTTTGTAAATCACTTATGAAAGTGTCTTCAACTTGATGGAGTTTATGTTGAGAAACAAAGTTCATATATATTTTTTACTTTTTTATTGGTTATGAATATTAATTAGATACAAAGCTGATTGTCACCACTTGTGCCCAAGATATGAAGGCCAGATCCATATTGGCAGCATGCCCATTGCAACAAATTGCGATTGTACCCAGTGTCCCCCACCCAATTATCCCCAATCTCTTTCCCCATCCCCCTTTCCCCACTCCACTTTGTAAACCTAGGTGTGCTCTCTCCCTCTGCAAGTCCAACACACCATTGTGGTCTTTCTTCCCTTTTTTCAGTTTTACTTTTCCATGAACTTTTTGAAGTCCCTGCTTATATAAAGACAAATTGAAACTGGGAACTTTAAACACAACTCTATTAAAAATGGATAGACCAAGCTAACAGAAACTTGATAAAAATAGGATTTGAAAACAGAATTAATATGTTTGATTTAATTACAATATACTGAAATTTGAACCTATACATTCTTTTCAAATACAAAGATTCCATTTATAGTAATTAACTATGCATGAGAAAATGTCAACAGATTTCAGTTTCAATATCATACGGACTATATTATCTGACTATAATAAGTATAAGTTAGAAATCAAGAATTATAAGATAGCTAAAAAGATCACATATTTAGAACCTAAGAAAATTCATCCATAAATAATTCATGAGCCAAAAGGAAAATTACAATGAGATATCTGTAAAACATTTAGAACAGAAAACCGATGAAAAGACAATATAACAAAATAGTGGGATGTAGATAAAAAATCATTTAGAGATAAGTTTAACTGCATATATTCTACATTAAGAAAGACTAAATGTAAATGGCTTAAGTATTTAAATGAGGATCTACACAAAGATTTTAGAAAAATTAACGCAGAAAAAATAAATATTACCAAGAAATAAATAAAATAGAAAACAAAAATACAATAGGGAGGATAAAAATTGGTTCTCTGAAAAACACAAAAAACTTTAGCAAGACTTATTAAAAAAAAGATATAAATAAACAATAACAGCAACAAAAAGGAGACAGATACACTATAAGTACTAAAAAATTTACTAATCTGAGAATCCAGGTAGTTCGATTCCCCTTGTTAGTGACTGAGGAAGAAATAGACATATAACAATTGTTATGAATAGGACAATGAGGCAAAAGGGAAAATTTTTCCAGAACTCTTCTAGGGAAGTTTTATTCACGTTTAGGAAGGGTCAAAAAAAAAAAAAAAAAAAAAAAGGAAGGGTCAGAAGACAAGAAACTGCCCCTTACTGTTTCTGAGGGGTGTTGTCTGAAGATGTAATGCTTGGTGCTACGACAGTCACCTTGGATCATGAGGGCAAAACCGAGACAATCAGAAAAGCTAATAAGGATGTTGCTGAGCCCTGAAGAATAAACCTCAGAACTTCCTTACTTTCAGATTCCTGTTACGTAAGATAACACATTCCTTATGTTTAATTGCTCTTATAAGAGATAATCTATGACTTTGAGTCAAAAGCATTCTAATGAACATAGCATTCTATAAACAATTTCTTAATCTTATTTTTAGAATAGAGATGCAATACAAAATCCACATCCCAACCAGAATGGCATAATCTGAGTAACCTCCTCTCCTGAATGGCCAGTGTGGTACAGGAGTCGGGAATGGAGAGAGGCTATTATGACAACTGTAGAACCTTCTGAACTGGTGGCCTCCTTCTGATCAAGAGCAGGGTTCACAAGTGATGTCACACAAAATGTACAGAGAGAGAGGACCAATGGCCCATTCCCCATGCAATTAAGAAGCCAAGACTCTTGGCAATCTGAACAAAGTCCTTGATTATACATTTTTCCCCATGGTTCTTCAAATGCTTTTACTAAACAAGTACATCTCCTGTACACATTGCCTGCCTAGACAAAATCTTAAAATATTTTGGGGGACTGAACAGGTATAATCCATGCTCTTCCATTTTCCAATTACATTAGCAGGCAGCTGAACTTTAATGTAAAAAAAAAGAATTCTTACAATATTTATTAATTTGTGAAAGCAATTTTCACAAAAGTATCTTAGCAAAATCAGTCTTTAACATAAAAAATGCCTGTGGCACAGTTATTCAGATTTTGATAGGTGACATGCCCTAAGAGACCAGTTATATTTTCACTTGAGTTTTCTGGTTCTTGCTCTAAGTACATTCAATTTCCTGTTTTCCATGAGTACTTAAAATTGTAGTCAGATTCTTGTCATGATTTTTTTTCTTGCAATATATTTAGACATACAAGACTATGGGGATCCATAAGGCCCTGTGGTTCCTATTCATTGATGAATACTGAATTCATTGTATTACTGGTTTTTCTCCTGCTGGATGAGTATGCTTTGAGGACTGCACCTTTTTTTTTTCTGTGTCTGCTTCATTTGTTATGAGAACGACTCCATGGTCCCCTCAGATTGCTGACATTTGGATAAGGCAGCACGAAACAGGTGAATTCTCTTATCTCCAGCTAGAGATAGGAACTACATACAAGATTTTCTTATAAAACAGAAAATAGAGTGACTATAATAGAGCCTAGTCCAGAAGCCAGGACTCTTGGGTCCAACTGTTCAATCTTAAACTTGTCCTGAGATACTGGGGAAAAAAATCACTCAAGAATCTCTTGGTGCCTTTCCAGGCTGCACCTATAAATAGTAATTATACTTCTCTATTATAGAGCTCTCTACCAACCATTGTGATACATAACTATCTCAAAGGAGTAGTTGACAGCTTAGTTAATGTGTAGAGTATAAATCACTTTGAGCTTCTCACAGGAATGCAAAATGTACATTAAACACAAAGTCTAGCAGTATGGGAAGGGAAATAGAAACCGTGAATCATGAACACAGCACTTACAGATGTCTTCAGATGGGGGTTATGTGGAATACAACTGCAGCCTGTGGCTGAAAAAGGAAAATGATGCTACTGATGGGAAGGGTTGTTTTCCAAGGCAGGGCTCAGGAGATGGATGAGGCACTTTTCTGCTCCAGACTTGAAAATAGGCCATTGTGTGGGCCTTGGCAACTCTGGGACAGCCCACGAGGTCCAAAATGGTCTGGCCTCTGCCCATCACTCTGTTATTAGATTGATTTCATTAATGGCCCAATTCTTCATCCTTCCCTGTATCTATGCCTTTTGCCATGGATTTTAAGCAATCCCTATTAAGAGGTAGAGTATATTTAGGGTGTCTTAAGTCTGAGTTTAGTCATGTGACTTGCTTTGGCCAATAGGATATTAGTAGTTGTGATACTAACACATGTCTAAAAAGTGCTTGCATCTTTTTGCTTTTGCTCCTCTGTGAATGTGAGGAGAACAAGCCCTGGCTAGGCTGCTGAAGGATGAAACATGTGGAACAGAGTCAAGGTGTCCAGGTGTCCCAGCCAAAGCCACCCTCAATCAACCATCAGCCAGCTGGTTCCCAGACACGTGAATAAGCCAAACCAACAAGAATAGGGGCCCAGTTGAGACCAATCTAAATAAGTGATTTACAGACTTATGAGCATAATAAATGCTTATTGTTTCAAATCACTGACTTTTGAGATGATTTATTATACAGCATTCTTGTGGCACTCAATCTAACAAACTTTCCAACACTTGCCCTTTGTGCTCTGCACTCACTCCAGCAACATTAGACTTATCTATTTAAGAGAATGTGCCATGTACCCCAGGACAGGATCCTTGCACATTATTCCCCTCTGCATATTTCCCCTCTGCTGGGAACTCCCTCTTATGCTACTCTCCTGACCCCTCACCTTGGTCATTTCTTTAGTTGAAGTAAATTTATTCATCTGTTCTCAGCTCAAAAGTAGCTTCCTTAGCAAGACTTTTTTTTTTTTTATCCCAGAATAAGTAAACTTTTCTTTTTTACAACATATTCTCATATACGCATATCACTTTATATCAAAGCACTTTTTACTGATGTCTCTGCTAATAATTATACTCTAATTTTTTGTGATAGTTGATTTTAAGCCTGTCTCCTTCATTAGATTGCAAAGTCTAATTTAGAGGATTCAACTATTATCTGGCTCTCCATTGTATCACAATGCAGTGGGAGATACAGTGTTTTAGACATGCAGTACCTATTACAGAGACTGGCACCAATTTTTATTGAATAAAGGTGTAAGTTGTAGCAGATGCATCTATCCTCCACCTTCTGTGGATGATGACTCTTGTACTTGAAGCCTTCTCCAGAGGCATGCCATTGAGTGACAGTAGCTGTCTCATTCAGAGATGCCTGAGAGGTTACACAAACTAGCCCTCTCTCCCAGGGGGAGCCCATAACCAATGACTGACTGATGCAGGTATTGAACAGTCCAGATTCTTGTCTCTGGGTGAGATAACCTCTGTGATGCAATTTATGCTCTAAGTACCCATGGGATCAGGCCTAGGCTTTACTTCTGAAACCACATCTTTGCCTAGTTCCTTTACCTGCACTGATCTATTCCCCTCATTTGCCTTACACTTCTGACAATTCAACCTCAATAAATCACTTGCATAAGAATCCCTGTCTCCGGTTCTGCTTCTAACCAAACCCAGACAAAGACACGAGTTAGATTTGAGCATTTCTTGCTCAGCCAAGAAAGAAAACAACTAAGTTAGAACCTGAAATATTTTCCATTGGAGTAAACCTTTGAGTAGAGGAAAATAAGAGTTCACTTTTCTCAAAGGGTCCAGAAATTCACAGATGTCTAGTAATTTAGGGAATGGTTAGAGCTTCCATGATTATGAATACTAACTCTTTCAAATACACTGCTTTTAGTGAGTGAATTAGTCTGTTTTTGTGTTGCTTACAACAGAATACATGGAACTGGGTGATTTTATAAAGAAAACGAAATTTATTTCTTACAGGTTCTGAGGCTGGGAAATCCAAAGTACATCTGGTGGTGGCAACAGTGACCCAGGCACCTCACATTGTAAGATGATGGAAAAATAGAGAGAGAAAGACAGACTCTCCTCTTCTTTTAAAGCCCTCAGAACCATGCCCCTGACCACCATTTTTAATCCACTCACTACTGCACAGTCCTACAATCCATCACCTCCCCGAGGCCCCACCTTTTGATTACCATAATAGAATTTCCCACCCTCTTAACAGTCACAGTGGGGGCTAAGTTTCTAATACATAAAACTTGGGAGACAATTCAAGCTTCAATAATTTGGAGGGGACATAATTCAATCCACTACAGTGAGTAAATAAAATGGAGGAGCAAACAGTAAAGTTTTATTCTTTCCGGAAAATGTTCATTCACATAATTGTACTACTATGCAATAATACATTTCCTAACAGAACTATCAAGCAGACAGCAGGATTTTCATCTCACCTCTATTTTTGGGTTGCTGCTTTCAGAAGATAATTAAAGAAGAGGTGATGATGGCCAGAAACATATTCAAAACATAATATTAAAATAAAAATAATACAAAGCTATACTTACTGCAATCCTCAACAGTAAGATGGATCTCTCTCTCTCTCTCTCTCTCTCTCTCTCTCTCTCTCTCCCTCTCTCCCTCTCCACTGAAAAATGAGTGAAAGGAAGCATACCAAGATGTGAACAGCAGTAGTGGAATCATGAGAGATTCTTATTTTCTTTTTTACATTTTTTTAAATTTAAAATTTTTAACAAAAAGCAAGACCAGTTTTTGAAGAAAATGATTAAAACATGCAAAAAGATTAAACTTAGCAAAAAGATCATAGAGAACAATGGCATTTTTTCCTCCCTGAATAAGCTCAGTTCAAAAGCCTGAGAAGCTGGACTTCTGCTTCTGGGAAGAGGGAGCAGATGTCCTTTTCTCTTTTCCTTTCAATAAGTAAACTAAAATTCCTAGATCTTATATATCAAACAAACACAGGATGACCCTGAAAGGTGAAGAAAAGATCTCCTAGGGACCCCAGAAACAAGGAACAACACGGTGGTGAGTTCCTGGGTTTTCTGTCTCACACATCCCAGACTTGGAGCTGAAGAAGCCGGGAACCCAGAAATGCTGATGGGGACAAAGGATCCCCAGCAACAGCCTGTTCTCTCTAGCCAAAGGACAGGAATGGGACAGATCATAAATGCTTTACTTCAGCAAAACACCACAGAGATAACCCATGACCCCACCTCTACCCAAGCCAATAAAGGCCAGTGGGGACTTCCACCTTCCCCAGGCTGTCCCAGCCCCTGCCTGGGTGGCATCGGAGAAGGCTGAGTAGGGAGCTGGACTATTTGTCCTCACTGGACTTTAACAAGACTCCCCATCTCCAACATGGTGTCAGTGGACAAACACACAGGGAGCCTGAACATCCACCCCTCCTCAGTGGTCATGAGGTGTCCCTCCCACTGCTGCCTGGCTGTGGTGGCAGAGGAGGCCTAGCGAAGAGTCAGGACTTCCACCACTATCCAGAGGTAAAGGGGCCATAACCACTTCTGTGGGGGTTACTGGACCCCAGGGAGAGCAGCAACTAGGCATTCCTAACCCTCCCAACTAGGGACGGATCAGTCAGTGGAGGCATAATGGGAAGTGGAATGCCACCCAGGAGTGGTAACGAGACTCCCCTCCAGCCTCCGCTGTGAACAAAGACCAGGTAAGGAACCCGGTCATCCACGCCACTTGGCAGCAATGAGGTAAGCACCTTCCTCCCCTGGCTGGAGTAGTGCCAGAGGAAGCCAGCTAACTCAGGGGTTTAAATAAGATCCAGGGACCCAAAACATAAAATCCATAATGTCCACGTTTCAATTGAAAAACACTCTTCATGCTGAGAAACAGAAAGATCTCAACGTGAATGAGAAACAGACAATCCAGAGATGTCAACACAAAGATGACAGAAATGTTATCTAACAGATGTTTTAAAGCAGCTGTCATAAAAATGCTTTCATTGAGCAGTTACAAACACTCCTGAAACATAGGAAAAAATATCAAGTCTCAGCAAAGACACGGATATAAAAAACCAATGGAAATTTTAGAACTGGAAAAGTACAGCAACCAAAAAAAAAAAAAATTAGCCAAACATAAAAGTGTGGAGGGCACAGAGAAAAGAACCCGTGAACTGGAAGACAGAACAATAGAAATTACCCGATTTGACTAACATGGAGAAAATAGACTGAAAAAAATAAAATGGATAGAACCTCAGGGACCAGTGGGACTATAAAAAAAAGATTTAACATTTATGTCATTGACCTCCTGGAAGGAGAGGAGAAAGAGGATAAGGCTGAAAAAGTACTCAAAGATAGAATGGTTGCAAAGATAGCAAATTTGGCAAAAGACTCAAATCTACAGATACAAGAAGCTGAACCAAACTCAAGGTTCCCAAGACTAGATGTGAGTGTGACTGTGTGGGCTACAAGGGCCACCAGATCATAACCTTGTTCAGGGTATAAAAGTCGTTTCCATCTGTAAAAAGGATGCAGTGACTCCCATTTGTGATGCTGATATGAATTGTGTGAGGACGAGCCAGTGTCCATTCCACAGTGACTAGCTATTATAATTTCAGCTAGCCCAGGAAGAACCAGAATAAGGTATAAAAATGTTTAACACTCCATTATTCAACATTTTTGCATAATATATGGCATTTTATGGATTTGTCATGTGTAAGAAATGATTTGATTAACAGGTCAGTGTCACATTTCCAATCTAAAATGTATGACTAAGCACTTCATAAAAACTTGGGATAATAAGTTGAAATGTTACTAAGTATACAAACAATATCAGCACATTTAAGAGATATTAAGAATGACTCTTTTTCTTTTTAAACGTACAATTATTTTTATTTTTAAAGTTTTCTTCCTTCTTTTCAGGCTTTGTCCACACACATACATGATGTTTACATTTTAATTGGTTAATTTTAATTACATAAATACATTCTCTTTAATTACATAAAATACATTGTCACTGTAAAAATTCCAACACAGAAGCATAAAAAACAAAAAATCACCTTTTACTTACACCTCTTTCCTGAAACCTCACAATCTTTATTAGGTAATCATCCATTATTAGAGGCTTAAAATACGTCCAATTAATTCTTTCAATGTAATTTAATATACACATATGCACATACAAATACAAATATGTTTTTAACTACACCACTTGGGCAACAAATTTTTAACTTTAATTAAATGTATTAGATTTATGAGAATTACTTAAGGGCTTGGGAAGCTTGTCATAAAATTGAAAACACTCAACAAGAAAATGGAACATACTAAATTTGCGCAGGCAGTTTGAATATCTAAAGAAGTTTCATTAAGTTTGAAAACATGAATCAAAAGCCCTTAACAGTGACTTGTTAAAATCGGAGAGATTCATAAACAGAATAAGAGGATCCATAAGTTTAGGGAGTAGGCTTTAGAATTTATAACTTAATCAATTATTCACTTTTAAACCAATATTAACCTCTGAAAAATCTTTTCAGTGCCTAAAATCTGCCCCCAAAGACATAAAATCCGTCACATTGACATACATGTTACCTGAACACGATACGTCATCATCCGTGGGAACTTCTTGTCAGGGTTTTCTAGTGTTTCATTTTCCATCACTTCTCCAAGTCCTGTTAAGTTCTCATGAGTAGTTCTAAGCATGTCACTCCTTGAATAAAGGTCTGTCTTTAATCTATTTCTCCCTGCAGCTGTCATGTTGCCGGGGAAGAGCAGATGTGAGATAAACATTTGAATTAAACTTAATTAGCTATATTGTCTAAGCCCTATTTTAAAATGGTGCATCCTGGGACAGTGATCCTGAAGAGGTTTGACTTCAAAGGATGAAAAGACTCAGAAGAACCTGAAACTCACCAGCCATAGTTGCCACTTGAGCACTCGTATGATGATAATGTGGAGCAGAATCTGGTCCCTGCCAGAACTCTGTAGCAGTTTGGGAAGAACCGTTGACTGCCTTGAGCGCTTTTTTATATATTCAGGAGGCAAAGTTCTGCCACGTTCCCTTTAACCAGTTATGTTTCTGAGGAGCGGTGTTGTCCTCTTCCTAAACAGCAAGTGTTACCCCTACTAAGTGCCTCAGCATAGATCAACATCCTGTTTGACATTCATCACTGGAACACAGTATGGCATACTTTCAAATACTAGAATTTTAGACATTGCACTTCAAAGATTTAAGAGACTCAACATTAAAGACATCATCAATAATTACACTCTTTATAGAAAAAATATGTTCTATATATTGAACAAAATTGGGTGCCATATCCATAAAATATACACTAGTTGGGAATCAGTAAATATTTCAATTAAAGATCTAAAATTAAAACGAGCATTTATTCTGAAACACTAAAATGTAAAGTGAATGGGATTTTTAAATGTTATTTAAATAGACCAGCTTAAAAACAAACTTACCTTGGTTTGTATTCACCATTTTTCTTTTTTCTTACAATTATATATGTATCCTCCAAAAATAGATCATTATTAAAAGAACAGTATAACTTATGTAAGTTTTCACTATAATAGAATATTTACAAATTAATTAGATTTCAGAGGACTGTATAAATAAATTTATATCTATTTAAGTTTAATACATTTATCTAAAAAGCAAAATCTTCTCTAGGTTCATTTTATATAGTGCTTCTTTGCTACTTAATTTTTATTATATCAATAACTCATATTTACCATACTAAAGTAGTAAATACAATTAAATCGGGGTTTGTCAACATTGGCATTAGACATTTTGAGCTGAATAATTCTTTGTTGTCGAGGTTAGTCCTTGTATTATAGGATGTATAGAAGTATCCTTGTCCTCTACCCACTACAAGTGAAGAGCATATTCCCCAGTTGTGACAGAGAGAAATGCCCTAGACATCACAAAATGTCCCCAGGGGGAACAAAACTGCCCCCAGTTGAGAATCACTAAGTTAAATAAAAAGAAAACAAAGTTACCTTTATTTTCCTACCACATTTATACATATATATCTCATATATATATATATATATATTTTTTCCTTTTTGTCTTTTTTCGTGACCGGCAACGGATCACAACCCTCAGTGTCGCGCCTGTACCAGACCGGGACCGGCAACGGGATCGCAACCCTCGGTGTTGCACCCGCACCTCGCTCAGCCAGTGAGCGGCCGGTCTGTATGTGGGATCCGAACCCTCGGCGGGAGCGCCGCCGCGCTTCCCAAGCGGCGCACTGTAGCAGTGCACCACCGGGCCAGCCCCACCACATTTATATTTTAGTTTACATTCTCATGATCAATTTTATATATATATATAAACACATGGATAAATTTTTTTAAATGATCATATATATTGTTTTGTTACTGCTCTTTTACAACATATATCATGAACACTTTTTCACAAATAAGTGTGTGCCTACTTCATTTTAATGGCTACATAGTATTCCAGTTTGTATAGAATATCATTTATTAATTTATTACTTATAGACATAGAAGTTGTTCCAAATTTTTGTGATAAAAGTGTGTGTGTGGTTGGGCATGATATTCTTGGGAAACTCTTTCTTTCCCTAAAAATTTAAAAGATTTCTTTTATTGTCCTCTTGTATTAAAAGTGGCTGAGGAAAAGTATAAGCTGAGTACGGTTGCATCTCCCTTGCATTTTCTCATTTGCATATTTAGTCAAGGCACCAAAAGATTCTCTTTTTATTTTTAAAGTTAAGAACTGCTGTCCTTAAAATATCAATTTATTGATACTTCTTGGAATACATTGTTCTTTTTCAATCTTTTTAAAAAAATTTCAACATTTATTTGAACATATTGGTGGGGGCATAATTCCACATTCATTTCAAAAAACTTTTATTCTAATCTACATTTAAAGTAACTTTTATTTTCAGTTGTTGGTTTCCCCACTTCAAAGACACCAATTATTCTCATGTTGGATCATCCTTGTCCTACATATTATTTTCTCCTGATTGCTTTAATTTCTTCATTCCCTGCACCCACATTCATTGTGAATCATACAATCTTTCATTTTATGAGGGGACTTCAAAATGTTCATGGAAAATATGTATTATGAAAAAACTATGCATGGATTTCAATTTTTTTTGTACCAACTAAACTCATACTAACTTGCAAAAATATGACTGAACAGGATCTAGCTTGAGGCACTAAGAAGGATAAGACATCAGTTTGAAAACAGCCCTATCAGACCAACATGAATTCTGCTAACAACAAACATCAAATTTATGGTGAAACTTGGGTGAAAGAATGGTGAAAAAATTGATGCATTACAAAAAGTTTATAGGGACAATGCCCCGAATAAATCAGTGGTTACAAATGAATAACTTGTTTTAAGAAGGGAAGAGATGATGTTGAAAATGAAGCCCACAGTGGTGGACCATTCACATCAATTTGCAAGAAAAAAATTAATCTTGTTTGTGCCCTAATTGAAGAGGACCAACGATTAACAGTGGACACAATAGCCAATACCATAGACATCTCAATTTGTTCAGCTGCAGACAAAAGCAGAACTTTCAATGGAAATTTTAAACAAGTGAGATCAAGATATTGAAGCTTTATTTTTTTAAATTGTAACAGGAAATGAAACACAGCTTTACCAGTATGATTCTGAAGACAAAGCACAATCAAAGCCACCACTCCCAAGAGGTGGAAGTGGTCCAGTCAGAGCAAAAGTGGACCAGTCAAGAGCAAAGGTCATGGGAACAGTTTTTTGGGGTGCTCGAGACATTTTGCTTGTTGACTTTCTAGTGGGCCAAAGAAGAAGAGCATCTGCTTATTCTGAGAGTGTTTTGAGAAAGTCAGCCAAAGCTTTAGCAGGAAACACTGGGGAGAGCTTCACCAGAGAGTCCTTCTCCACCATGGAATGCTCCCGCTCACTCCTCTCATCCAGCAAAGGCATTTTTTTGTCAGAGTTTCAATGGTAAATCATTAGGCATCCATGTTACAGTCCTGATTTGGCTCCTTCTGATTGTTTTTATTTTTTAGTCTTAAGAATATCTTTAAAGTGCACCCATTTTTTAATAATGTAAAAAAGAATGCATTGACAGGTTTAAATTCCTGGGAACTTCAGTTATTTAGAGATAGACTAAATGGCTGTTATCACTTACAAAAGTGTCTTGAACTTGGTGGAGTTTACATTGAGAAATTGTTTATTTTTTAATTTTTATTCTTTAATTCTATTTTTCCACAAACTTTTTGAGGTCTCCTTGTATGTCAGGTTTTCCATTTTTTTTTCTTTTCACATCTTCATTTTAATAAACCCATAATCCACATTTACTATGGTTAACTAGTAAGTGCAATTAAAGTAGAGTTTTACACTTTGGCCAAAAAAATTTTCACTGGGGGTGGGGGCTCTCATGTGCATTGAAATATATTTAGGAATAATTGTTCTTTGTGATTTATTGATTAGTTCTTATATATTGTTTTTCTCATTCTCAATTGGCTTCTTTAGCTCCCTTTCTCCCTTCTGTTTTTGTGTCTTTGATCACTTTTTAAATTTATTAACTGGATTAACATTCTCTTGGTGTTATACCAAGAAGTTGTTCTAGGGATTTAAAAAATTAAAACATTTTTTTTTTTTTGAGTTCTGTGTTTCTCCAAAAGGGATTATGGGAGTCTGCTATGTGTGGTGCTTTTATTTTTCTGTCTTTGTGCCACCTCCCTTCTTTTACTGTGTAGCACAGACAACATGCTGTTTTTTTTCTCACTCATGATGAACAGAGGCAGCTCTGTCTACCTTCTCTTTGTTCTGATATAGTGTGTGCAAATTCCCTCTGATCCCTTTATCTGAGATCTGTTGTCTTCCTCTCTGTGGGCTGGGAGATGCATATTCCAACTCCTTTCCTGTGTCTGTGTGTCAATGGTGGGAATGTTGGGGAAGTGTGGATGGGGTGGATGAAAACTGGTCAGCTGGGCCTGTCTGCAGTCAATTGGAAGAGCTGCTCTGTGCTCTCTCCCCTGATTTTGCTAAGTATTCTGGGCCAGAGTCACCTCCCCTAGTTGAAGGTGTACACTGTTACCACTTATTAGCCCTTGATGGTTGTAAGGAGAGGTATCCTCTGACTTCAGCTCATTCTTGCTTTCAGTACAGAGCTTACAGACTTTGCTTGAGTCAGACAGACCAGCCAGGCATTGTCTTCCTGTTTCACCTGTCACCACTCAGTAGTCATTCCCAAACTCCAAAGAAGTGGTACTATAAACATTTTCAAGGTTGTTAATCTGTCGTAAAAAACTAACCACCACAAAAGTTGTACTGATCACATAAAAACCACGTAATTAATAAGGTACATCTATTTCCTTATATTCTTGTCAACCTTGCTTATTAGTATTCTTATTGTCAATACAACTGTACTTTTACAGAAAATAAAACTATGAGAAAACACAGTTTAATAAATTTCAGTGTATTCAAATACTCTATAATTTTTTTAAAAATTCACATGCAATATTCTGAAAGCTTTAAGATGTCAGTGTGTCCACATAAATTGTGTAATGTTTTAAACAATTAACAGAAATGTAAAGGGTTCTCAGTTAACTAAATGTTTAAAATGTCCCTTGAAAGAAAGCAATCTTTAAAAAAAACTATAAAAAACTCAGGATCATTTAAAAACTTTAAAAAAAACTTTAACAATCTTTAAAAAAAACTATAAAAAACTCAGGATCATTTAACAAGGAACAAGATATAGTGTTGTAGTTGGGAAACAATGACTTTTAAAATAGAGGCCCAAAACACTTTTCCAATATTAATAGATTTTTCATTTTAAAAAAAACTATAAAAAACTCAGGATCATTTAACAAGGAACAAGATATAGTGTTGTAGTTGAGAAACAATGACTTTTAAAATAGAGACCCAAAACACTTTTCCAATATTAATAGATTTTTCATTTGTATCCAGGGAGCAGAGCTACTATTCTTTCCATAAACACAAAAAATTAGCATCAATTGATAAAATTACCTACTTGTATCCACGAAATCATATAAATGAAGAGCTGGAAATAAAATCCAACCTATGCTTCTACTAACATATGTGATTCCTAATACAAGACTATTTATTTTTTTAAAAATAGCTTTATCGAGACATAATTCACATATCATAAAATTCACCCTTCTAAAGTATACAATTCAGTGGCTTTTATTATATTCACAGACTTGTGCAACTATTACCAGTATCTAATTTCCAAACATTTTAATTACACCAAAAAGAAACCCCATGTCCCTTGGCAGTCACTTCCCATTCTCCACTCCCCTCCTGTCATAGTTTACATTATGTCTCTACAGATTTGCTTATTCTGGATATTTCATATAATGGAATCATGCAATATGTGGCCTTTTGTGACTGGATTCTTTCATCGAGCAATAACACTTCAAAGTTCATTCACATTGTCGCATCTATCACCACTTTTTTCCTTTTTATGGATGGATAATATTTCATTATATGAATATAGTACATTTTGTTTATCCATTCATAAGTTGATGAACATTTAGGCTGTTCCATATTTTTGGAAAAAATTTACTGCAGAAAAGTGTTTGATTTTAATAAAGTCCAGTTTTTCTAGTTTTTGTTTATCACTTTTGGGTTTTTTTGTTTTTTCCAGATTGTGTCATTGCTTGTACTTTTAATACAGGTCTTTCAAAACTTTTTTTTTTTTTTTTTTGCTCAAGGCAAATAATGGTGAGGATTTAAAGCACATGAATATTCATTATTAAAAGATAACTGAAATAAAAACTCCAAATAAGAACCTTCAAACCTTCTAGTCTCTTCCAGTCATTGTCTGATCTCTGAGAACAGATGTCTACATGACTGCTACATCATGACTTTCATTTCTTTCTGCCCTAACTAGGAAAGGAGTTAGAAGAGCCCCCAGTTAAATAAACATGCCTCCATGCTGCTGCCTTGGCAAACACAAGGGAGGAACAAGAAAAAAAAAAAAAAAAAAGACTATTTTCCCATAGCTGGCATATAAAACTGCATTAATTTTGCATTTGTCAAGTTTGGCATAAGGTTCCTTGGAATTGCTCCTGGCCTACTTAGAATGTGAAAATATGACATAAGACTGCTGGACCTAAACTTCATGAGAAGTCACTTGGAATTAGGTCCTTAGAAAACAGCCCTTGTCCGATGCACTGTGTAAGTCCAGGAGGTGCCATACACATTGCAGTCCACACAACCTGCCCAGTTTGCATATGGTGATTTTTCTGCTTTTAAATCTTGCTTCCCAAAGTATGGGATACACTAAACAGGCAATATTTTCAAGAGCCCAGCTTGTTAAATATACTTGTCTACACATTCTTTCAAATTATTTTGACCATAAGTGGCACAACCACAGTAAATGTGGGTCCTCGCTGGTATAAAACAAGGAGTAGTGGCTTTGGACTCAGAGGACCAGAGTCTCAATCTTGACCAGCCACATACTACTAGTGTGCTTTGGTCACGTTACTTAACTTCCCTGAGTTACAATGTTACTATCTGTAAAATAGGAATTTTAGATTCACAGAGTCGCTAAGAGGACTGATTAAGGTAACATAGGTAAAGTTCCTGGTACACAGTAAACACTTAATCAATGTGAACTCCTCTGATGTGAAAGTAATGTGTCCAAATTCCCATTAAGTTTAGACTACAGAGCTGCACTGTTCAATATGGTAGCCACCAAAAACATGTGGCTATTAATTAATTGAAATTAAATAGACTTTAAAATACAGTTCCCAGTGCTCAATAGCCACATATGGTTAATGACTACATATTTACCATTACTGAAATAACCATTGCCATCATCACAGAAAGTTCTGTTGGACAAAAAAATTAGTAATAGAACTATGCAAGAACCAGAAGTCCAGAAGACTAAATTTTTGCCACTATGTAAGTTCAAGGGAGCAACTTTATCTTACTATGTCATAATTTCCTCATTGGCAAAATGGAATAATGCCTTTGCAGTAATCATTGTAGAGATCAGGTACACTGAAGTCACTTTTTTCCTTGCTTCCTGATTATCCTCCCAAGACCCCAAGACTAAACAATGCACAACACAGTCACTGGCAAGGATCACTTTGAGGATGACTTGATAGATACAGCCCTTTGTTTAATACTCATAGCCATGATCTGATATTATTCCAACACACCTGTAAGTAGTTAAGAACAGCATATAAGGATCACTTTGAGGATGACTTGATAGATACAGCCCTTTGTTTAATACTCATAGCCATGATTTGATATTATTCCAACACACCTGTAAGTAGTTAAGAACAGCATATGTTCAAGAGCACAACAAAGTATCTTCAGACTGTTCTTGTGGTAATAGGAAGACACAAATTAACATAACTGGATAGGTTTTCATTGGCAAGTATCCTTTTATAGAGTAATTAAATTCTCATAGGATTTCAAATGAAAAGATCAAAGATCATATTTCCTACTTTTTCATTTCTGTTTCTTTTAATGCCTAAATCTGCCTTCCCCAGGTTTGAAAACAATAATCTGTTGCTGTCACTTTGGTGGCAATGTTGTATTTTATTTATATACAGCAAACCTTTTCTGTAAAGGGGCAAGGTGTAAATATTTTAGGCCATAAGATTTCTATCACAACTATTCAACTCTGTTTTAGCATGAAAGTAGTCACAGAAAATATGTACATAAATTGGTGTGGCTGTGTTCCAGTAAAACTTAATTTACTAAAATAGGCCCTTGGCCTTAGTCTAGCTCTAGAAGGATATGTAAAACACACCATTTGCTCAAACAGCAAATTGAGAAGGACAAACGTAGATATAAATTGTAAAAGAACTAATTAAAAGTAACTCACAGATCTAGTCAGGTAATTTAAAAAGTTTCTTGGCTATTTTACTAATTCATGAATTGAACTACAACTTAAACAGAAAACCAAAACTCAACTAAGTGCCTCAGTGACATTATTCTTATGTAGACATTACTGTTCAAGACAAATTAAGGTCAAATATTTAGATGACTCAAGTAGCATCTGAACAAAAAAACTGGTATCTTGTATGTATGAGGGAAAATAGACCCCAAAGAACGAATAAGTTAATAGAATAGAATCATGAAATTTTAAAGTCAGAAGCATCCTTAGAAATAATTTTGTTCGACCCTATCTCTTTACAGTTGATGAGCATGGTTGACAACTCTTATTTTTCCTTCCCAGAATATAGTTTCTTTAGGGCTCAAATTTTTTTTTAAGCTACTCATTCCTCTTACTCTCAGTGGTGAGGCTGGCCTCACCCTCAGACCAATGAGGGGGTATGTTTTAACTCCAGCTGGACTCATTGGAGCCCTGCAAACTCCTATCCAGGACTGTTTCAGGGGTAGGTTACTAACCCAAAATTGGCCATCAGAGTCATCAAGACTCAGTTCTTCTCAATTCAATTCTGGGATGTGTCTTAGAATTACCAAGAGAAAGCAGCTTCCTTTCTCCTCTCCTTCCTCCCATCTTCTCTCTCTTTCGTTCGTTTATTCTCTTTCCTCTTCTCTTTCTCTCTCCTTCTCTTCTGGGGATACTAAATTTGAGAATGTGTACCTAAAACGGCTAGAACCTATCTTGCCGCCTTGTGGAAGTGATCTGCTTGAGAATAAAACCAGCAGAGACAAGATGGGCCAAGATGCAAAAAGACCAGGTTCTTCCGGCTTTGAGCTTACTTAAAAATAAAAGGCTATTTGCTTGTTATTAACCCTTTTACAAAATAATTACATGAACTCTTTAATCCTTTTATTCCCCTCCTCCACAACAGGTTGCTTAGAAACATCAATACTTACAAGTAATTCGATACAGGCCTTTGCAAAGAGCAAAAACTTCAAATATACTAATTGATAAAATGTTATTTATCATACTAACTAGTTATTAAATTATCAAAACACACTTAAAAAGTCATTGTTAATATTTTTCATTCATTGCATAGCCACTAAGAAAGGAGATAAGATTGATCTATCACATGGTTTATTTCTCCATGGCAAACAGCGATCTATACAATAATGACTTTACTACTTTTGTCCATATGTGAAATTTATAAGAAAAATGTAAGCTGGTAAAAAACAAACAAAATAGTTTGGTCTCCTACACCTTTGTAGATTGAAAGGAAAATCATTCATGGTGGCCACTGAACCTCATTAAATGGGAGGAGTTTACACTGGTATATTTCCTTTAGCATTAGGCAGACTGACATCACACTTGAACCTGTCAGACACTTGAGACACGTACCTGGGCTTCTGGTTTGTATATACATTTTATTCTTTCATCAACTAACCTCCTAACATAGGAATGGTTACCTGATAAAGTCAAGTGAAACTAGAATAATTCTGAGACAACCTAAAATTTATAACTTTAGAGATATGCCTAAGACATGTAGGCTAGTGTCATAGTAAAAGAAAAATTGTTTTGAGCATTAAATTGACTAAAATGAGAAATATACACAGATTTTAGAACTTATAAAACATAGGATTTTATTTAAATTTGTATACAGATAAAAATTTACCAAAATTTCAACAAAAATCTAATTCAAATTCTCACACCTTTGTAGATTGAAAGGAAAATCATTCATGGTGGCCACTGAACCTCATTAAATGGGAGGAGTTTACACTGGTATATTTCCTTTAGCATTAGGCAGACTGACATCACACTTGAACCTGTCAGACACTTGAGACACGTACCTGGGCTTCTGGTTTGTATATACATTTTATTCTTTCATCAACTAACCTCCTAACATAGGAATGGTTACCTGATAAAGTCAAGTGAAACTAGAATAATTCTGAGACAACCCAAAATTTATAACTTTAGAGATATGCCTAAGACATGTAGGCTAGTGTCATAGTAAAAGAAAAATTGTTTGAGCATTAAATTGACTAAAATGAGAAATATACACAGATTTTAGAACTTATAAAACATAGAATTTTATTTAAATTTGTATACAGATAAAAATTTACCAAAATTTCAACAAAAATCTAATTCAAATTCTCTCCCACCACAAAAATGGATATTATGGAAAAAAGCCACATTCTCCTCATTATGTTTTCCTAACATCTACAACAAGCTGGTAGATTCTGGGGGAGGGGGAAAATAAAGGCGGGGAGAGAAGATACTGATGCTCCACACAATTTGATCTCTAGTGTTGTGTCATCTCAAAGTGATGTAATTACTGAGATTTCCATAAGAATCAGCATTCTTCAGTTTTTATCAAAATGGAAGTTTCTATTTCAAAATTACAAATAAGGCTTCTGGTTTTATTTTTAGTGTGAGGTAAACAGTATATTCGATATTAAGGCAAACAGTAAAATACACATATGGTATATTAATGCAGACCTTCCACTGTTAAATACACAGTAGAATATTTGTGAATTTTCCAAACATGTTGAAATTAGAAACATATAAAAACCGCTGCAGTGTGTAGTAGCTATTTGCTTGAAGGTCTTAAGTGCGCCTTTTTGATAGTTAATATGTTAAATGTAATCTTGTTTGAGTTTCAAAAGGCCCAAAATTTTTTTTACTATATAGGATTAGATGTCCACCAACCTGTAAATAAACCAGGGCCTGATTTCATATTCTGTATATACGCACATCACTTAGCCACACAGACTGCTCCCAAAAGTTGGCAAAACAATGCCTGCTGAGCAGGCTTATGATAGAAAAGTATGAGAAAACAGGACATTATTTTTACAAAGACTATAAATAAAATCAGATTTAGGCTGTCTAGATATCTTATTCAAGAAAATACAGATTTAGGATTTTCGCACATTGATTTTTGTTCATGCTCTCCCCTCCTTTTTTCCAAAGGTGATAACCATTTCTTCACAGTGATGAGAAAACCATCCCTTATTATGGAAAAATGGCCTTCCTTCCCCAGGGATCCTGACCAAGACATCACTTCTTTGCCACGCTGGCCACAGCCTTCCTGGCTGCATCCTCCAGGTCGATGGCTGAAGTAATGGGGAGTCCGCTGTTATTGAGTATATTCTGAGCCTCCTGGGCATTGGTTCCTAGAAGAGGGAATGATGGACAGTCATTGAATGAAACTGGAGGTGGAGCCCTGTGAAGTTTCACATAATGGGGAGTCCGCTGTTATTGAGTATATTCTGAGCCTCCTGGGCATTGGTTCCTAGAAGAAGGAATGATGGACAGTCATTGAATGAAACTGGAGGTGGAGCCCTGTGAAGTTTCACGCAACCTGAAACCATGGATGCCCAGGTCTCACCTGACACTAACACAATTTAATTACAACACAGTTTTAGCTTTTGATGATCCAGATCTGCCTTATATAGATATACCCAGATGACAAATTTATTTACTTTTCTTTTTTTCACTTCAGTTATCTGGCATTATAAAGACACTGCTTATATTTTCTCTGGCACTTAAAAAAATGAAAATGAGCCTCCTTTAGGATTGCGATCAAAGAGATATTAACAACCACTGGGGCTCAACTAGTTCGAATGAAGAAAATCTTCTGAACTGGATTTTGTTCCTTGGTTGAAGAGTCTGAGTGTGGAATCAAAAGAAAAAGCCTTCTGCAAAAAATGAGCAGGGCAATGGCAAATCAGGGTGCTGGATGGTATGGACACTGCAGTAGCACGTGAGGATGCACGGGACTAATCTACCGATAGTTTTTCATCGAGAAATGAATTAAATACAGGTTCTAAACAATGTCATTAACAGACAAGATTATGTGATAAGATCTATCTTAAGTTGCAGTCCAGCTGGAAAAGAAGATGAAATCAAGGACTTGAAAGAGAGAAATGGACATTTTTTACTGATAGATGCTGATAATCCCCAGTCAAGTGGATTTAAGGTAGTTTTGGCCCATACCAGAAGCTACCTGTTTTAAAGACCTCTTGGAAGGCAGGGGCCTGAGTCATGACCTGACCTGAGATCTGAAATTCTGAGAATCTGTCCGCCTGTGCCCGTGAATCCACTGCTCTGGAGGCTCTGGCAGTGTTCAGTATGTCATTTCTGCTTCCTCCTCACTCTATATAACGAAAAGAGGAGGCCCTGAAGAAGGACAACGCAGCCTCTGATGACATCTTTTGGCCATTCCTGGTGGATTTGTGGCATTTACAGACCAAGCCGCCTCATTCAAAGGTGTGTTGCAGGGATTGCCTACTTAACGTGGGAACTGTTTTCCCATTTTCCAGAATGAACAACCGGCTAGGAGAAATGAGATAAAATTTAAGCATCTAATGAAACATCTCACCTTATATTATTCCCTGTGCTTTTAGCTAGTTAGCAAGATAGAGACTATTCATAAACAAAGACTTTGAAATATAGGCCTTGGAGAACCTGCCTTACCACAAGTGCAAATACAAAGAGGTGCTCGGTTAGCAGGTTTAACACAAAAAGGCAAAGGCTGGGTTAAACAGGAACAGTTGGATTGAGAAGGTGATGCAGCATTGATTCTCTTGGGACCCTGGATCCACCAAAGCCGTGGTGAAGGGGACACCTGGCACTGTGTCTTTGGCTCAGGTGTACTCACTGCTGCCTTACACAGAATCTGATGAAAGGCCTCCCTGGAAAGTGATAACCCGAAAGGTAGGGAAGTTGCTACCTAAACCCCTTAACCCTCTCATCCTGTCTCTGCCATGTACTTGTTATGTAGATTTGGGGAAACCATTTAACTACTTTGAGGCTTAATTTCTTTATCTCTACACATAGCACTACCTTCCTATTTTATAGATATGGCAAGTAAGGCACAGAGAGGCTAAATAACTTTTCCTTGGTCACAGAGGTGAGTGGCAGAGATGGGACTTGAAGTCTGTTCTCTGTAATTACACAACTCTGAATGTTCTAAAGATATGCTAGTCTGCTTCCCTATTTGTAAAATGAGGACAGTGTAGCTAATAGCATAGGTGACAATAAGAAGCAAATGAAATAATACACATGAAAGCATTTTGTAAATGGCACAGGATCTGTGGCAAGCCTGACTGTCCACCAGAGATTCCTGCTCCTCTTCTGCAGTGCAGTGCTGTTGCTGGGAAGTAGCTGCCCAGCCAGGAACTACATTTCCCAGGCCCCGTTGCATGTAGGTGGGGTCATGTGACTGTGCTCTGGCCAATGGAATGTGAGTGGATATGAAATGCATGCCCATAAAAATCTCCAATGTAACCCTCCATACTCTGTTTTCCCTGTCTGCTTTCTGGAATGTTCTCAGCCAGGGCAACCCCGGGGGCACCTTCTTGAAGATGGTAATAGCTCCTTTAGCCTGTATACTAGAATAACTGTGGAGCACAGCACCCCACCGACCCACACTCTCTGACTTTATGTGAATGGGAAAGAATCTTCTGTTATGTTAAGCCTCTAACATTTCAGCATTTCTGTTACAGGAGCTGGCAGTACTTTGACTAACACATTACAGTCATGTGCTACATAATGATGTTTTGGTCAAGGACGGACTGCATATGTGAAGGTGGCAATACCGTATGCCTAGGTGTGTAGTAGGCTATACCACCTAGGTTTGTGTAAGTAGACTCTATGATGTTTGCACAATGACGAAATTGCCTAATGACACATTTCTCAGAATATGTCCCCGTTGTTAAGTGACACATGACTAGATTGTAAATGTTGGGGTAGGCAGCTTCTAAAATGGCTCTCAGTCAATTAATCCTGAGTCCTGATGTTCATACCCTTGTATAATCCTCTCCCCTCAAGTGTGGCTGGACCCAGTCCCTTGCTTCTAGTGAATAAGAATATGGCAAAAGTGATGGAATGCCACTTCTGAGACCAGGTTACAAATGCCTGTGGCTTCTGTCTTTCTCCCTTTGACACTCTGTTCACTTTGATGAAGCCAACTGCCATGTTGTGAGCTGCCCCATGAGAAGACTCCTTGGAACAGAGAGCAGCCTCTGGCCAATAGCCCATGAGGAACAGCAACCTGCCAAAAACCACGGGAGCTTGGAGGCAAATGCTTCCCCAGTCAAGCCTTGAGATGTCTGGAGCCCTGGCTGATACCCTGACTGCAACCCTTGTGAGAGACTTTGAGCCAGAGAACCCAGCTAAGCACACCTAGATTCCTGACCGCAGAAACTGTGAGATAATACATGCTCCTTTTGTTAAGCTGCTAGATTTTGGGGTAATTTGTTACACACTAGTAGATAAGTAACACAGATGCAAAGATTTATTGTTTCATTAAAAAAATCTCAGTGCACATTCTGATTCATTTGGTAGGATTTTAGCCAAGGTCCCAGAGGACAGGGGATCAGACTGTGGCAGGTGCTAGATACCAGGCTAAGGAATTTATAGACATTAACTTGTAGGCAAGGCTTTCATGGAGTAATGACAGAGTGTGAAGCAAAAGCCCTGACTGACACAGAAGTGAACTGGTCTTTGGACCAGAAAGTGAATGAAAGTTAAATGTGTACATTTCTATCTCCCTCAACAGAGACATGGATGAGATTTCTCTCCCCTACGACCTCCCAATCTGCCAGGGAAGAAATCTATGTTAAGATATGAAAGGTTCTTTGCCTTCTGCCCTTTCTCTTTGGAGAACCCTCCAATCTCAGCACACAGCTCCCAAGACCATCAGGCAGGTGTGGGAATGGTGCTCCTGAGGCCGAGCCCCATCTTGGAGCCCCATCTTGGAGCCCATTCTTCCCAAGCCAGCTTTACCATAGCTCCCACCCATTCTGAGAACTTGTGTTTTACCTGAGCTCCCTTCCATCTGGGTATGGATGGAAAGGAATAAGCTCTTGGCTTTTTATTTTTCTGAGATATCTTAAATGGGTTGCTGTTCCTTACAACCGAGTAGTCTAAATAATTTAGTTTTTTAATTAATATCCTCTTCAGCACCCAACCTACCACCAGGTATTCCCAACGAAAAATAAAAATGACTGATGTGGAAGTGCATGAACATCCAGATGTGCTGGGCCCTGGCCCTTGCCGGGCTCTCCACCCAGGCTCTGTGCCCACACGTTCATGAGGCATCTGCTTAAACAGCATTTCTCTAGGGATGCCTTCCTCGTCATTACCTCCCAATGTCCCACCTAAAGCAGGGACCTGTAAAATGAGCTTCCAGAGTACCTCGTAATTTCAAAACCATAACACAGACCACGTCCCATCAGGATGGCTTAGTGATGTTTCCAATGTCCCTGCTAAATTCACCTTTCGCTTTGTCAGGCTCGCTCGCTGGGGTATCTCCCAGCATCTGTCACATGGTAGCTACCTGCTGACAGACCAAGTAACTCTGGATGGATCTACATACACAAACTGTGTTTAAGGAGGAGAGGCAGAAAGGGGTCCTTTTCTGATCACCTTGCTGGTCCAACACCCCCAAATAACCCTTTTTCATTGGGTTCGAACATAAACCCCAACCTGCCTGGGGCAAAATAAGGAGTGATTGTCTCTGTGCCCTCTCCAGGTTCTCCGGGGGCTTGGCAGTGTTCGCCTTCTCTAAGAAGGGCCCTGTGCCTGCCACCCTTGGGTGAGGACTCCAAGCGGCTGCCACGCCTCTGGCCAGCAGCTCTCTGCAGCCCAGGCCTTGCTCCTGGGTTCACACCAGGTGGCAGGGCAGGAGAAGAAGGGGAGGGGGCAGCTCCCCAGAAAAACACGGCCCTTCTCTCCTTCCGCTGCTCCTTCAGTGCCATGTCAAAATGCCTAATTGCTTCATAATTCCAGGATCCACTAAAGTGAATTTTAATTATACTTGCATTTCACTTTAATTACAGCCTTAATTATTATGCATATACTGGACAGGCTCAGAACCATGCAGTTTTTGAAGGGATTCTCATATTCAAATCCAAAGCTGAAGCACAGGACTGTTATGAGAAATGGGTCATATATAAAGGGACCGTGGCCAGATGAAAATCTGTCACATGGGGGTGGGGGTAGGAAAGGAGGGATAAGGGAAGGGAGGAAGGTGGGGTCTTCTCATATTCAAATCCAAAGCTGAAGCACAGGACTGTTATGAGAAATGGGTCATATATAAATGGACCGTGGCCAGATGAAAATCTGTCACATGGGGTTGGGGGTAGGAAAGGAGGGATAAGGGAAGGGAGGAAGGTGGGGTCGCAGGGGGAGACCAGAAACACATTCAAAGAGAAAAAGAGTCATGGGAAATAACACAGAGAGGGACAGAGATACGAAAAGAGAAAGGGATACACAGAGAGTCAGAGAGAGTGAAGAAACAGAGTGAGCTTCCCAAGGGCCTTCTGTCTGCACCTGCATCTTCCCTGTCCTTGTCATCATCTCTTTTAGCCACTGAAACCAGGTCATCAGAAAAGAAAAGGGGACAGAGGAAGCCCAGGGCAAATGCTTGCTAGTTTGTGGATTCCTCTGGTTAATGACATTGAGTATTTGAGCTTAGTTTCTTTTTGAGTTCACCAAGTGGCTGACATCTATTCCCCATCCCCTTCCCTGCCTTTATTTCTAAATAGAAGCTGTCATAGCTGCTTTAAACTTCAGCGCAGAATTAAGCATTCCAAAGAGAGTGTTTATGCCACCATACATAATTACAAAGGGAATTAATCTCTTTCCCACATTTAAATGGTGCTGCTGACATGTTCTAATATTTACTAAATGCTACATTGCTTTTTAATGAGGCTGCAGGACAACACTTTTAATAACTACCTGTACAGATAACTGATCAACTCATGCTGGTCAAACTTCAGACACTTGTTAATATCTGCTTGTTGAGAGCCACTCAGCTAAATGGTTATCTGCTCACTGCAGGCCTTAAAAATGGCAACACAGAGAGAATTAAAGGGGAATGTGTTTAAAGTGAGATCCACTTTATTGCTATAGAATATTATGAAAAACTAATAATTATTAAAATCTGAAAAATTCTCCACCTCTTTGGCAGGCTTTACCAGTGACTTCCTGCCACTGGGTGGAGAAAGAGAGCTGTAAGCAGAGGTGCAACGTTAATTTATCAAAATCTGTTCTTTGCTTTCATTACATATGAGAGAAAACGATAGTGAACACAAATTACAGGGTTTTGTTCAAAAGGTGCAGCCCCTGCTCTACCCAGGCCAACCTTTTATCACAAGGCTGTGAAGAAAACCACTTCTAGTCTGGAAGTGTGTAGTAACTGTCCTTTTAAAATTATCATTTTAATAAGAATTCAGTGGGATTTTTTGGAAAAAAATATTAGCACTTACTGAGTATATATTAGGTATGATAAATGCTTGTTGGATGCGTGAGTTAAGGGGTTCATAGACATCGTAAAACGTTATCATCCCCGCAACCCTACAGTTAATGTCATTTTTATTTCCATTTTACAGATGAGGCAACTGAGGCACTGGGAGGCTTCCCAGCATCCCCCAGCAAGTCAGAGGATGGGCCAAGATTAGAACGCAGATTTATCTGACTGCAAAGCCACATAACAACCATGCAACCTGGCCTTTAAGTGCTAGAAGCAATCCTAGGGATCCTTTAGGATAAATTTCTTGTTTTCATGGAGGGAACTGAGGCCCAGAGATGTTAGATAATTTGTTCGGGTCGAACAACCAGTCAACTACGACTGGTCTGAGTCTTGGTCTAGTGTTCTAAGTCAAAGTTGGTAAACTATAGCTTTGGGGCCAAATCCAGCCTACTGCCTCTTTTTGTGCCACCCCACCTGCATGCTAAGAATAGTTTTTGCATTTTTAAATAGTTGGGGGAAAAATCAGAAGAATATTTTGTGATACATGAAAATTACATGAAATTCAAATTACAGCATCCATAAATAAAGCTTTCGTGGAACACAGCCAAACTGATGCACTTGCAGATCGCTGACGGCTGCTTGTGCTCCGCGATGGCAGAGCTGAGTGGCTGTGACACAGACACTATGGTAGAGAAAGCCTAAAATATTTCAACCCTTGCTCTAAATAATTAAGTCTCGGGGCCGGCCCAGTGGCGCACTGCTACAGTGCGCTGCTTGAGAGTGCGGAGGTGCTCCCGCCGAGGGTTCGGATCCCACATATAGACCAGCCGCTCACTGGCTGGGGGTGCGGGAGCAGCACCGAGGGTTGCGATCCCGTTGCCGGTCCCGGTCCGGGTGCAACACTGAGGGTTGCGATCCATTGCCGGTCAGTAAAAAAAAAAGACAAAAAGGAAAAAAATAAATAAATAAATAATTAAGTCTCTTATTTTTTCTAGTAAAGGGTAGGTCAGTAGAAATAAGCCAAATTCTATAAAGCAGCTGATTCCCCCTAAAAATGTTCACAGTCCCTTAGCCCTTGCTTCTCCTTGGTTATTCTCCTTTCAAGTGACAGTCAGATGGAGGAGGTCATTTTCTCGGTGACATATAAATTTAGATAACTTATCACTTTTGTCTTGTTATCACACTGTTAGAAATGGAATAATCCGTTGAGAATCAGAGGCAAAAATCCTGCTGCATCCGCAGCCTCACCTGTTTGAGATGAGTTGCATCAAAACTCTAGTACACTCCTTGGCAGCCAAGGGTGTCCAGCTATGTGGCCTTGGTCGAGTTACTGACAAAAGTTCACATGATAATGGGGTAGCTAACATTTACTGAACCAGGGACTGATCTCAGCTATTTAAAAACTCATCTGCTCCTTACAACAACCCTACGAAGTTGCCATATTTTTATTTCCATTTTACAGCCGAGGAAGGTGAGATTTTAAAGCCGGTTCTGTTCCCGGGTAGCTGAACAACCTGGGAAAGATACTGCAGTTTCCAGACTTTAGGTTTCTCCTTGGATGCACATCTTTTCTAAATGCCTTGTATCCCTCACATTTTATAAAAATTAAAGATGACATGAGATATCCTGTGAGGGTGTATCATATCCACACCTAATTTCCTCCTTGATTTCTTCTCCCATGGTAAGAAGAAACCGACACCCAGGTGTGAATATGATAGTTATTTGTATGATCACAGCACGAGTCACCAGCTTCAGTGGCAGGAAGCGGATGGCCAGGTTTTTCTCTACAGTGTTTTCAAAGAATGATGTGTATATGCTTAGGATCATGCAAGCCAGGTTTGTGATCAAGTCTACCGTATATTCACTGAGGGCTTATGCTGGTTGCTTATGCATTTTCAACTATGTTAACCCTTAAAAAAGCAACATATATGGGCCGGACCGGTGGTGCACTGGAGAGTGCGCCGCTTGGGAGCGTGGCGGCGCTCTCGCCGAGGGTTCGGATCCCATGTGGAGACCGGTTCCCGCTCACTGGCTGAGCGTGGTGCGGGCGCAACACCGAGGGTTGCGATCCCGTTGCCGGTCAGTAAAAAAGACAAAAAGGAAAAAAAAAGCAACATATATACTAACATAAATCAAAGTTAAGGGAAACTTAATATTAAACTAGAACAGAATGAACCCTCTAGCAAGCAAGTATAGTTTATAATTCTGTACTCACCCCCTCTCTGCATGTCATGGTAGAGATAGAACAGCTCTTTTAAAGAAGGAATGTTTTACATGCCTAAATATCTGCAGGTGGACTTTCCTTTCATGCCTCCCTTGAATCTTCCTCCTGGCTTTCAATCCACGAATACTCTCATTTCCAGGGGATATAACTTTCATGCCTCCCTTGAATCTTCCTCCTGGCTTTCAATCCACGAATACTCTCATTTCCAGGGGAATTTTCAAAGGTAATTTTGATGGTGTGAGACTGAAATGCTGGACTGAGGGACTCTACTGCTGCCCAAGCAGCAGCATCACTGTGTGACTCTATGTTTATGTGGGGGACATGACTGGGTTTGCTGACCTCACTGCTAATATCTTCCTCGAGAAGAAGAGATTCTGAGAGCTTAATACTGTCTGCCACATTATTACTTGACTCTCCTAAGACATGTCAGAGTTGAGGACAGAGGGAGATTTAGACACAGATAACATGGGCAGTTTCCAGAATTCTAGGTCCACACCAGGGATCTGCAAATCTATTCCACACCTGTTTTTGTAAAGTAAGATTCACTGTGGTGCAGTCATGCCCATTCCTTTACGTACTGTCTGTGGCTGCTTCAGCACTACAATGGCAGAGGTGAGTAATTATGACAGGGAACATATACCCCACAAAGCCTAAAATCTTGCTCTCTGCAGTAAAAGTTTGCAGACCATTGCTCTATATAATCCAAGTTTCTGGCCCTGTAGCTGAAGGGCCAGTAGAAGAAGAGAACTGGCCTCAGCCTGCAGCCCCACTTCCTACTCCTGACATGGCAAGCAGCTGTATTTCTAGGGAGAAAACTCCACCTATGATCTCTTGGAATCAATAATGGCAAATATTTGGCTCAAATGCCCCCACTCTCCTTTCCCACATTTGTGGTGGGCAACACTGATTGTAGAACTCTTTTGCACTAAGCCAGGATACAGCCTCAAAATCTTTCCTGGCACAGCCCTTCAGGCGGCTGCTGCCAATAAACAGAAGAAGGCATGAGATGAAAGCTGTTTGTCTTCTCTGTTCTAGAACATTTTCATGGAGTCTTTCCGCTTAGGTAGCACTGCCTATGGACAGCTTCAAGGTGGCATTCTCCAGAAGAATCTTAGCAGGACACACTTATCACCTGCCAAATAGTACAGTCTGAAGCTACCTGTTTGACTCCTCCCTGATAGCAATGTGCTCTCTCACTCCCTCCCTCTCTCGTTGATGAATCATCAAATATGACTTTCAAGTGTTACATGAGGAAATTGGGGCATGAAGAAATGAACTACCTGGGCACTCAGAAAATACCCAGAGAGCAGACAGTGGTGTTCCAATGTTATAAGGCAGGACTCAGGATATGCCAGTCCTGGTAAATGCCACACTTTAAAATCCCTTCTTATTAAAACAGCCACACCCAAAGCTGCTGCTCAGGGAAACAACTTTAGGCTTTTGCTCCTGAAGGGATGACCACTGCTGACACTGGGGTGGGCACCGCACTCCTAGGGCAGACTGTGACCTATGATGTATATTGGAGAGATGTTTCCTTTCATGCAGAAACCCCATCATTAGCATGACACTCCTGGTCTCCTCCTGGCCTATCACGGGCTCCACCCTGAGCTGGTGGTGGTGGTGGTGGTGGAGTCTTCCCTGACTAGAGTGTTTGAATGAAGAAAGTTGGCATGGACAGCCCAGCCTCTTCCTCTGCCCTTCCTTTTAGGAGTATGCTGCTCTGAGTGAGCCCAGGTCATCTTCTGCTCCTCGGGGTTCTGCGCTGGGGGCGAGGGGCCCACCCAGGTCCAGCGGTGCCTGTGATTGGGTGTGTAAAGCTGCCTAATTCTGGAGTTCAGAGTAAGGTAGCTCATTGTTGGTACAGTTTTTTTAATCAGTAATGAAGGTGATATTTTGGTCTCCTTAGTCCTTTATCTTATTTCTCACCAGGATCAAAACCCACATGGGGAAGAATTTGTTGGACTCCCCCGCAAAGACCCTAACCGCATGGCCTAGTTGGATGGGCTGTAAACAACATGAGTCACGGCTGTCAAGTAAGCTAATCAGACTGGCTACCTGTGGGATCTGGACTTCTAGGAAACACAGAGGACCAGGCAGGCCTTCATGAGAAGCCAAGGGGTAGAGGCACCAAGAAAGGATGTGAAGGACTGAGAGAGTCCTCTTGCACGATGACAGAGAGCTAGAGAGAAGAGCTGGGAGGGTTTCTAGGTTCATTCCCATTAAAGCCTTACAATACACCTGCTTTTTATTCAGGTGATTGGAGAGTCTTGGTCCATTACGTTATCTGCCTCCCACCCCCAAAAAATAAAAATAAAAATAAAAATAAAAATAAAAATAAAAATAAAAAAAACAGTGCATAAGAGGCCATCTCCCAAACAGGAGACTAGTCTTGTAACTCCAGTGACTACTTTCCTAAGGTGTATTAGAAGGCTCTTTCTTGGGTAAGGCAGCAAATGTCCATCCAACATGGTAAAAATACCAATTATTTGCATGATCCATCTAGGGGTGAAATGAAAACTCAAAGTGCCTAATATAGCAGATTGCTTGCCTAGAAATTTAAATATTAGTCTAAAAAAGCTTCAGCCAAACTAATAACTGTGAGGCTTGGTCTAATGCTTAAATGTGGCCTAGTTCAAGTACTAAGAAGTGTTTGTCAACAGAGACAACAGAGAGGCCCTGAGGCTTGATAGCAGAGCAGGATTCCCTACAGTGTCTCATTTGGGTTAAACTGGTGATGATGAGGTCAACACCAGGAAGATGGAGGAAGGGAGATCTGCAGGTGGAAAGAAGGAAGGATGCTAGGAACTAAAGGCAGGGGAGGTGACAGATGTCACCGTAAAGGGAAACGGGTTCCAGTATGGACACGTCCACAGGGGACAGTGAAAGAGGGAGGAGAAAAAAATAAAAATAAAAATAAAAATAAAAATAAAAATAAAAATAAAAATAAAAATAAAAATAAAAATAAAAATAAAAATAAAAATAAAAATAAAAATAAAAATAAAAATAAAAATAAAAATAAAAATAAAAATAAAAATAAAAATAAAAATAAAAATAAAAATAAAAATAAAAATAAAAATAAAAATAAAAATAAAAATAAAAATAAAAATAAAAATAAAAATAAAAATAAAAATAAAAATAAAAATAAAAATAAAAATAAAAATAAAAATAAAAATAAAAATAAAAATAAAAATAAAAATAAAAATAAAAATAAAAATAAAAATAAAAATAAAAATAAAAATAAAAATAAAAATAAAAATAAAAATAAAAATAAAAATAAAAATAAAAATAAAAATAAAAATAAAAATAAAAATAAAAATAAAAAAAACAGTGCATAAGAGGCCATCTCCCAAACAGGAGACTAGTCTTGTAACTCCAGTGACTACTTTCCTAAGGTGTATTAGAAGGCTCTTTCTTGGGTAAGGCAGCAAATGTCCATCCAACATGGTAAAAATACCAATTATTTGCATGATCCATCTAGGGGTGAAATGAAAACTCAAAGTGCCTAATATAGCAGATTGCTTGCCTAGAAATTTAAATATTAGATCTTCAGCCAAACTAATAACTGTGAGGCTTGGTCTAATGCTTAAATGTGGCCTAGTTTAAGTACTAAGAAGTGTTTGTCAACAGAGACAACAGAGAGGCCCTGAGGCTTGATAGCAGAGTAGGATTCCCTACAGTGTCTCATTTGGGTTAAACTGGTGATGATGAGGTCAACACCAGGAAGATGGAGGAAGGGAGATCTGCAGGTGGAAAGAAGGAAGGATGCTAGGAACTAAAGGCAGGGGAGGTGACAGATGTCACCGTAAAGGGAAACGGGTTCCAGTATGGACACGTCCACAGGGGACAGTGAAAGAGGGAGGAGAAGAAAAGAGGTGAGGGGGCATGAGTGAGGCAGAGAGCAGGGTGACAAATGGAGCATGTACAAAATGGGGACCTGGAGAATGGGAAGAGAGAGAACAATGAGAATCAAACACACAGGAAGAGAGGCACACGCTGATAGAGCACATGGGACCCTCCTTCAGGAGCTGGGCTTCCAACGACAGCAGCAGCAGCACCCAAGGGTGGAGAGAAGGGAAAGACACACTCAGATAGGCTGGGGATGGAGGTGGGGAACAGGGCTAACTCACCTCGCAAGGGGACAGTGCTTGAGAGAGGAGAAAAAAAGGAAAACTCAATGCACAACAAAGCACACATAGGAAACAAGCACCGGAGAGAACACTTATACTGGGAAGAATGCAAAGAGGCCAGGGGACACCATCAGACAAGGCTCTGCTGGGCGTCTGCATGCCCTCTCCCAGGACCACTCCACTGCTCAGCCAGGGACCCTATTCTCCATTCATTCTAGGTGTTAGCAGCAAACCTAGGGCTCCAACATTTCAAATGAAACCCTTTTTCCCCCCCAGGCTCCTTTTTCAAATGAAACCCTTTTCATGCTAGTCAGCCACAGTCAGTCCACTGAGGCTGCCTTTTTGATGAGAGACAGAGGCATAATTACTGCCCTCATCTCTTGGTCTTACATTCTAGCATAACTGAAGATGTGAGGAGTGGATGGCCACCAAGCTATGGACACAGTGGAAAGCGCGGTGGCTGTTTCTTAACACTTCACTATTCCTAGGCTTCTTTTCTCCCCTTCAGCAGACCAAAGCATCAAGCAGCAATTTACTGTGTCCATGCTAAGGACACTTGATGTTCACTTCTCTAGTTGTGGTTCCAATTTGTGAGTGTTTTAGGGAGCAAGGATAAGGAAGCGTCCACTGAGAGGAGGTGCTGGTGCCTTGTCATTGAAGTAAAAGAAACGGAATATGTTTACATTCTCAACAACTTTAAAGAGAGTTTAGGGAACATTAGAGAGACTGGTACAAATATGAGCAAAGGCAGTAGGATTCTTGTTTGTAAAGATACTTGGCAAAAGAGAAACAAAATGTTTATGCTGCTGAAATGAACCTTTTGGTACTGGATGGAAAAATCAAAAGATATGGCTGAAAGAAACAGGTTCCAACATACAAATTATCTAGGCATATTATTTTATTTTATTTTTTAATGAGCTCAACTTGAAATCATAATGAGCATCTGAGAGAAAATAAATTCCTCTTCTGGCAGATTTGAGACATAGATGTTTGCTGTAGGTTTAAATGGAACAATAATAAGAAAAATGAATTTAAAAAAATTCCCTGAGGATGTTGGTAGATTCTGATACAGAACTGTAAAACCACAATATGGAATCCAAAGCTTTGGCTAAAACACATTTGTACACTGAATATACAAAGCTGTCAATAACTTGTCTGTACATTTCTCAATAGTATCATGGGTTGGGCTGAATTAAGCATTAGGTAATTTTTGTGCCAAGTTTTATATACTTTCAAAAAGGAAAAAAAAAAAAAAAGACTTATTTCAGATAATTTGTTCTTTATTCATGCCAGAAACAATTGTGTACAAAGGCTTCATTTTCCCCAAATACGTGCTTGTTCAATTCACCCAGGAGTCTTTTAAATAAAAATAATCCTGTGTCTCAGCTGGTGAGTTCTATTCTGATAAGGCAAGTAAATACATGTAATTATAAAGTTACCATTTTCAAAGAAGAGAGTAATCCTTTCCTTATCCACTGGTAAAACAGCTTGTAATTACTATATAGCTGAGAACAAAGATTTGTCCACAAAATCCCACTAAATAAGCTGATTTGATTGATTAAAACATTTCTCATCAGGACATTTGTAATACATTGTGTGTGGCCAACAGAGTCTTTAAAATGTGGGCTGCAAACTGGTATAACTTATGGCAAGGATCCTGGATCTTCCAAATGGCCACAGAACAGACAAGAGAGGCTACTTTCTTTATTCTCAGGAAAAAGATACAGGTCTCTGAGCACCCCTAACACAAAAATCTGAAACTTTCTGAGTGCCGGCATTGGAGCACTTTGGAATTCACATTTTCGAATTAGTAATACTCAACTGGTATGTATTCAGCAAATATTCCAAAATCTGAAATCCAAAACACTTCTGGTCCCAAGCATTTTGGATAAAGGGATACTCAACCTGAACTAGTAATAAAACACACCATTGGGCTTTTGAAATGTCTGCTACCTTGGTCATTAAAAAATCTCACAGTTGTTCAGACTGTACAGACATGAGGCAGAGTGCCCAAACCTTAGAAAGCACTTCATAAACGTTAGCAATAATAATAATTTATTATTGTAATTCAGACTCTGGTAAAATTTTCCTTCCATATCTCATTTTTATGTATCACTCTGCTTTGTCATAGACGCTGGGATGATGGACACCCCTTTGTCATCTCACTCTCCCTAGCTAAACAACAGCGTGTGTTCTGGGAATGTGAACCAACTGTAATCCTAACATGAATAAAGAAGTTTATGAGTTAAGATAGGGACTACAATGTTACATCAGGTCAAACAGAAACTGCCACCAGAATTGTCCAAAATGTTCCTGCCTCTTCATACCACTTTGTCTTTGTCACCACAAACTATGAAGAGTCACTCTGTCAGAAAAATAGAAGGAACCAAATCATGTTCTAAGGTTGGTGCTATGGTTTGAATGTGTCCCCTGAAGTTCATGTGTTGGAAACTTAATCCCCAGTGAAACAGTGCTGAGAGGTGGGACCTTTAACAGGTGATTAGGTCATGAGAGCTCTGCTCTCATAAATGGATTAATGTCATTATCACGGGAGCTGGTTAGCTATCACAGGAGTGGGTTTCTGATAAAAGGATGAGTTAGACCTCCCCTTCCCCTCCCCTGAGGATAGGGACTTCTATTAGTCTGCCCTCTGTCGCTTTTAACAAATACCTGAAACTGGGTAATTCATAAAAAAATGAAATGTATTTCTTACAGTTTTGAGGCTGGGAAGTCCAAGGTCCAGGGAATACCTCTGGGGGGAACCTTCTTCTTGGTGAGAACTCTGCAGAGTCCCATGGTGACCCAGGGTGTCATGTGGTGAGGAGAGGAGGAGCAAGGGTCAACGTGCTCACTTCTTCTTTCAAAGCCACCAGAGTCACTCTCTGATAACCCATTAAACCATTACCCCATTAATCCACGAATGGATTAATCCATCCATGAAGACATAGTCCTCATGATCCAATCACCTCTTAAAGGCCCTATATTTCAAATTCCATAGTTGGATTTCCCACCTTCTTAACACTGTTACAATGGGGATCAAGCTCCAATACATGAACTTTTGGGGGACACATTCAATCCATAGCTGGGCTATAATGGTTAAAGGAGGGTAGTGGCAAAGAAGGTCACCATGAATATACTTAGCCAAATAAATTTGGGGACCAGTGTTCTCTTTGACCTTGTCTTGAATCATCTCACTTAATTCCTCATGATACAGTAGACATTGTAATGTCATTAGTGTTTCCAAAGATTTGGCAAGCCAGGCTGGTGGTTATCTGGGATACCCTGATGGCTACTGCTGCTAAGATAGAAGCAGGCCTTATTATGGAAAATACTTGCACTGTCTTATATATACTGTTTTGTACTGTTAATTTTTTCTTTTTTATTTCCTTAGTTATCTAATAACAGATAATTTTTTATTTTTCTGCTCACCTTTCCTAATGCCTGAAGCTCAGTGACCTGCATATGATATATATTAATTAACTATGTAAAAAACCACAGGCAAATACCTTGGAAGTGCATTTACTTAAAAGATGCAAATCTGATCTCATCTAACAAATTTAGAAATTTCAAAGCTTCTTCCTAGTATTTAAGATAGACCTGTGATACAACAAGCAGAGAATATTAAGGGAGATCATCTTGAATGTGGTATTTTGCATATTTCAGCATGTGTATCATCTGGGTATTATGGGGATCATTTAATATGAGTACTGCTGGAATACTAAGCATAGTATGAAAATAAAAAAGTGTTCCTTTTGGGAAAAACTTTTCTAGGAATGAACAAATAATCGTGAGCCTCACTGACAACACGGGCACAGGGGAGATCACTAGAAAGAATGAGTCTATCATAGTATGCTCTCATTTTTAGTTATTTCCAAGTGACACAGACCTATTTTCCTTCAATATAAGAAGGAGAGTTAGAGTTGACTTTTACATTTTGAGGGTCACTGGTCACTTTGACCCTAAAAACAGTCTGTTATCAACATTTTAATCAGAATTATACCAATACTGATGAACTCATTAACCCCTTGATCGATTTTTTCACTGCAGCTTTGCCAATTATTTTCCTTATGTTATTTTTATTGGGATCAATTATGTTGCATTTCTACTTCTAAAAAGGTTTAATCCATTTGTATGTTTTAATATCCATATTCAACTTTGCCAGCTGGAATTTGTGCTATTTTCATTTTTCCTTTGTGATCATTACTTCTATTGAGTCCATATCACACTTGTGAGGCAGTCTCAGGGAAGGAGAGAAAGAGGAGAGTGGCAGAGAGTGAGAGAAGAAAGAGATACAAAGAAAGAAACANAAGGCTGAAAAGAAGCCAGATGAGGGGCCAGATGTGGGACCCTCAACTTTAGACTTCCCAGCCTCCAGAACTGTAAGAAATAAATCTCTGTTCTATGAATTACCCAGTCTTAGGTATTTTGTTACAGCAACACAAAACGGACTAAGAAAGTTGGGTGAACACTAACTAAATGTGGGGAGATTTGCGAGAGGAGAAGAATTTATGCTTCCTCTCAGAGAAAAGCAAATGAAAAATTTAAATTGAGTATAAAATAAATTCCCCCAAAGTCTCTGTAGTTAGCAACTTTTTCCCCATTGAAAGCACTGAGAACCACTTTCTATAAGATATTTTTGTTTTTGGTTGGCTTCTCATTTTAACTGAGCTATCCTGCAGGGCAATAATTTCCAGTGCAGCCAGTCTGGTGTGTGGTTTACTAGGGGCCTTCAAAATGGGGATGGATGACTTACCCACTTCTCTATCACACCTCTCCTTGGATTGTGCCCTGTATTCCCACATCTCTCTCCATACATATCCTATCTTATACTACAGCTTCATCTCAAACTTGGGGTGACTACATCATAATATAATGCTTTCCCACGCTCTCCACCTAGTTCCCACTCTGACTTTCCCAAGTCCATCAACTATGCCACCATAATCCTGCTCCTTAGATTTAAAACACTTGGGCATTCCTTTTTCTCTCATCTCCTCTTCTCTCTGCTCTTACCTCTGCTCCACCTTTACCTCTATGTGGCAAGACTGCCTGGGTTTTAGATTCTACCAAATGTTGTAGACTCTGGCTACTGACTTAATTTTCCCACTCTCTTCTTTTAGCCATACTACTGCTGCAAAGCCATTACTCTCTCCAGGACAGCCTTCTGATCTACCCAGGTCCTGGGTTTTAATTTTAATCACTCTTATGATCCCAGTACCAACCCAGTATGGAAGAAGACTTACTTGATGACTTACTTCTGATCTTCTACTAACTCCTTCCTCCTTCCTTTCCCATGATTCAAATCTTTCATATCCTTCCAGGCTCAACATGGAAATTCTCCTTTCATAATATTTCTTTGCTAACTTATATCTCTAAATCTACTATAATTATAGTAGTTAATATTGAGTAAGCTTAAAAAAGGGGCTATGCCAATGAAAGTGAGCCGGACTACAACAAGCACTGTGCTTACAGGACACATACCTTACAGGAGCCTGCATTTCCTTAGTGTAAAGAGCATTGGCTTGGTTTGCATTTAGTTTCCTTTATGGCGCCTTTATGGATAACACTTTCTCAAAATTTCTGCATTTTGTTATCTATGATCAGTGACAAGAAAACAGAACAAAATGCTTCGTCTTTCCCTTGTTGATTATGCAGGACCAAGAAAATCTTGGGCTAGGTCTTGTCTCGGTGTGTGCCTGCTGGTTTCTCAGAAATCACACATACCCTTGGTACTACCATGTTGGGTGTGAGAGCCTGTGTTTCTCTAAGGACATTATCACACAAGATGCCAATTCCCACAAGAAGGGAAAAACAACAACAACAAAAAAAGTCACTGGCTAGGACTCCAGAAATATTAAAAGCTCTCCTGCTTTTTTTCTATTGATAAAGATCCCAGGTGCTTATTATAGGATAGGGACTTCTATTAGTCTGCCCTCTGTCGCTTTTAACAAATACCTGAAACTGGGTAATTCATAAAAAAATGAAATGTATTTCTTACAGTTTTGAGGCTGGGAAGTCCAAGGTCCAGGGAATACCTCTGGGGGGAACCTTCTTCTTGGTGAGAACTCTGCAGAGTCCCATGGTGACCCAGGGTGTCATGTGGTGAGGAGAGGAGGAGCAAGGGTCAACGTGCTCACTTCTTCTTTCAAAGCCACCAGAGTCACTCTCTGATAACCCATTAAACCATTACCCCATTAATCCACGAATGGATTAATCCATCCATGAAGACATAGTCCTCATGATCCAATCACCTCTTAAAGGCCCTATATTTCAAATTCCATAGTTGGATTTCCCACCTTCTTAACACTGTTACAATGGGGATCAAGCTCCAATACATGANCCAAGAATGACACTGTAGACATCAACTCAAGGGGGCTGCTTGATTATCATAATCTGGATTTGTTGATGATGCAGACAGGACTTTTGAATAGTTCTCACATTAAGTGACTGTTTCTTGCTTCTCTACTACACTGGCTCTCAAAGTGTGGTCCACGAAACCTGGTGTGTGGGAACCTATCCTTAATAGTAAAAACTATTTTCATAGTAGTACCAGTAACAATAAAATTCTGTGTTGGCATTTGCAGTGATGCGGTGGAAGTAACAGTGGGTAAAACTGCTGGCGCGTTACTATGGAATCAAGGCAGTGGTAGCAAACTGTACTAGTAATCATTGTACTTTTCACCAACATACACCGGCAGTAAAAAATTGCCAGTATCAAATAAGAATGTCCTTGATGAGCAATAAAAAAAATATTAATTTGATTAAATCTCAACCCTTAAGTACATGTCTTTTTAATAGTCTATATGACCTAATGGGACATAAAGCACCTCTGCATCCTGAACTATGATGGTTGTTCCGAGGAAAAGTGTTTGTGTAATCATCTGAGGATTGAGTTAAACTACTCACTTTTCCATGGAAATCCATTTTTGTTTGGAAGAATGACCAGCACACTATGGTTGGTCAGACTTGGCGATGTGACAGACATTTTCTTAAAAATGAATGAAGTGAATCTGTCACTTCAAGAAAAACAACTGTTTTGTGGCTGGTAATAAAATTTGTACTTTAAAGTACAATTCAAAGTCTGGAAAACTTGGATACACTCTGTGAACTTGACAGCTTCCCAATACTTAAA
>NW_007726727.1:449843-465488 GCF_000696425.1 Galeopterus variegatus
AATAAGTAAACATTTTTAAAAACTCTAAGTAATTCCTGTTACCAAATTAATTTATTAATCAATTAAGTTAATTAATAAATATTGATGGACATAACCCAAAATAAAAGTTCTTTGGGGGGGTCCTCGATTTTAACAAGTAAAGGGGTCCTGAGATCAAAATGTTTGAGAACTGTTGCTCTCCTGTGATGAATAATTCTTAGAGCAGCATTTCTCAGAGTGTTTTTCCCAGAACACTAATCTCATTAAATAAATGATTCATAATAAAAGGGCTTCCACTCTGGAATAAGTCTGGATAATTTGGAGAATCGTAATACCTGCCATTCTTGGAGTGCTGCAATCTACATTAGCCTGTCGGAGGCCTAGAGAAGTCCTGTTGTACTGTGCTTGTTTCATCTTATGTAATCCAATGTTTCCTTGTGTTATATCTCAGGGAGTCTGTGAGTCCAGACCGTGTTGGTCACCTGACCTTGGAGAAGGGGTACTGGCACAGTAGAAATCTACCATGACTCACCTTCAAGCCGGACCACCAGGGGCACCTTGAGTTGTAGCTCCCGGCAGGCTTTGGTGATCCCATTGGCAATGATGGCACAGTTGACGATACCACCAAAAATATTGACAAGGATGGCTTCAACCTGAAATTAAAAATAGGAAGTTGCCCATCAAAATGCTGATAGCCAAAAATCTCAAAAACAGCTGGCTAAATAAAGACAATTAAAATAAGACTCCTTTTTTTTTAACAGATCATAAAATATTTAAGAAAAGGCCCAGAACACATTAATATTTAGTAATGAATTAACAAATATCACTATATAACATTACCATATTAACCAACATTATCCCATCAATCATTCCTCTAAACTCAAAATGAATTCAATCACCATTCATTTGACCATTTATTATACACTATCTTCTGGTTTTTTAAATATTGCTATCTATTCTTTTTATGAGTAGTAACACTTAAAATTTCATGCATTTACATCTTTTCTCTATATGGTTTATACTTAAACTATTATCTGTCATGGTACCTTATGCAATATTTCAAAACTAGGAACTTAACTATTTATTGTTTTGTACTAATAGGTAAAAATTCAAATTTTTCCATGCTTCCTTAATACCTTTTTGATATGCTAGAGATATATTCTTGAAAATCAGAGATTTTAACTATTTATTGTTTTGTACTAATAGGTAAAAATTCAAAGTTTTCCATGCTTCCTTAATACCTTTTTGATATGCTAGAGATATATTCTTGAAAATCAGAGATAGTTTATCTTAGAACAAACTTTTTGATTAAAAAAAAGACCACCAAAATAAAGAGATACAAGCTCATACCACAAGTAACAACATATGTATAGTCAAGCCACAGACTGGAATTTTTCAGAAATGTAAATTTAAACCCATCATGTTAACCTGTTTGTACATATTCCATATTAAAGGCATGTGGGCCAAAAAAACTTTCTACTTGTCCTGACTTGATAAATAGGTATAAGAAAATCCTGTATAATTAACATGAAGAACGAGATAATGAAGAGAATTCATTACTTAGATTAATGCCACAGAACATAGCTATTTATCAATCTGGAGGCATCAAAATTCCAACAAAACAGTCAGGATTAAATTATGCTACACTAATTGCAAAGCCTATATGCATGTGCTGTGTGCCATTTTTAAATCCCGTTATTTCAATATGTTAAATTAACTATGCAAAACATATGAGAAAAGAATATCTTAATTTGTACAGCACTTAACTGTTTACAGAAAATGCCATTACATGAATCTTCATTTTTTATTTTGACCCCTTCCAGAACCCTATTCATTATGTGCAGCGAGGGTTGGCCCTCTGTGGCTGATACAGCCACTGGGAGCATTCAGGTGATGCATCGCACGGTCAAACGACCTGTAGCAGTGGTGAGGCTCAAAGTCAGCTGTCTAGATTGCCTACTGATTTGTTCATTCATGCCAGTTGCTAGAGCTGGGCCCTGGACAAGTTACATAACCTCTCTTCACATGGTTTGTTCCTCTTCATGAAGAGAATAATGATAGTACCTAGTCCAAGAGAATGTTCAAAGGCCTAAATGACTCGTGAATCTGTGGGCTCAGCCAATCGCAGATCGAAAATACTCAGAAAAAATAAAAATAAAAAATAACAACAATATAAATGAATAAATAAATAAATAAATTACAGTATAACGATCTACATAGTATTTACATTGCATTAGGTATTATAAGTAATCTAGAGATGACTTTAAATATATGAGAGAATGTGTGTAGGTTATAGGCAAATGCTATACCATTTGGTATCAGAAACTTGAGCACCCACGGATCTTGATATCTGTGGGGGGTCCTGAAACCAATTCCCCACAGACATGGAGGGACGGCGGTACATGTGAAAGGTTTGTCACATGGCTTTAAATGTACTTAACAGATATTCATATAAGCATTTATTCAGGAAGAAATGATGAAAGTGAGCAGGTTGCCTAGACAGCAAGTAAGTAAACCTTTTACAGTAGACTGCAGCTATACTGAATTCAAATATAATGGGAACACAAACTTACTGAAGTTCAATAAAAAGGTAATGTCTTAGGAATAAAATAAATGAGCAATATTTTTCAAACCAATTAGAGTTTGGGGCTACTCCCAAAAAAGAAATCTCCTGTTACCATTCACAGCGGGCCAACTGGTAAGCAGAAGCTTGCTTTCTAATGACAGCTATTAAATGTTGTTAGCACTGAGGCGTGGTACTGCAGTAGTTTCCAAATAACTGTGGGGTGGAGAGGAACTTGCCAGAACAATGGAAGAAGAAAAAACACACAAGAGCAATAATGACTCCATGGGGTCCAAGACAAACTCAGGAACTGCTGAGGCTCTCTAAGGTTTGTGTAGAAGAACTAGGCTATCTAGTAAAGTACACATCAGTACCTGCACATTTATCCCATGGCCAACCTGTACATTATTTAAGGATGAGTTCAGATGTCAATTCTCAGGGAAGCCTTCCTGTCTCACCAAGTTACAGTGAATCAATCCGTTTAATCTATCTAAAACCGTACGACTGTTCCGTAGCGTAGTTACAGTATACATGACAAATGTATGTGGATTCATCTAAATAGGCGGGGCGGGGGGGTGGAGGAGAGAAGATACCCGTGATTTTGTGATCCAATTCTACTCAGTGGGTGTATGCCCTGGAGTGAGTGTCAAACACGAGCTGTGAATCTGGTATTGCCTGAGTTGGTGTCAGCTTCCATAAGTCTTTCATATGTCAGTATTTCATCGTGTTTAGTGAGAGCCCAACATTAAAAGTAGATACTCTTCATATAACAACTTGTACCTAAAAGTAAGCTGATCGCTTCAATGGGCTCTGAGTCCAAGGAAAAGCCCTCTTTTCCAACTGTGGAGGAATAAATGGCATTGTTAGACTTCCTGAGAAATGGGCCGATGTTCTCCAACGTAGTTTATTCTCCTCCTCCCACCACCTCGTACGGGTCACCTTTGTGCTCCTCTGAAACAAGAACTAGGTATTTTCTCATCTTTCTATAATCAGCAGCTAATACAATCCATGACATGGCATCATCATCTAATAATTATGGTTTAAAGAATGAATGAATTAAGTTAATTTCAATAGACACCTGATAATCATCTCCCTTGTACCAGGCACATAGTTAAAGTGCTTGGGATATGGAGAAAAACAAAATATCAAAGACTAGTTTGAGAGCCAGACCAGTACACTGACCATTACAATCCAGGATCTGCAGATGCCTCCCAGAGCCAAGACCAGGGCAGGGACAGTGAGGCAGGCTGCTGTGACCAGAGAGGCTTTTTGAAAGAGGTGATGTTCCAGTAGACAAAGAGAAGAAAAGAGCTGAATCTGAGATGGGAGGGAGCAGCCAGGATGAAGGCAGAGATGTCACCCAACTTAATTCACTGAGAAACTAGTGGCTGAGTAGGGAAGTCACCCAAAATGATGCAGGTGAGGTGGAGTGGCAGGTGCCAGAGGCCAGGGAAGGGAACTTGGCTCCTCTTGCCTAGTCCTTCCTTTTCCAGAACTGGGTGAAGGCAGGTCTTGAAAGGAGTCTCTCTGAGAGGTGGAGAGAAAGTGATAGAAAAGAGACAGAGAGCAGAGGGAGTGCATGAGAGAGCGTGAGAGTGAGAAATATAGGGTGAGCACGAGAAAGGGTGAGAGAATGAGAGAGCAGACAAGCTGGCAGCAGGCTGCTGACCTCAGGCAAATGGGATTGCTTAGGACACATGCTACACCACAGAGCACTATGGAAAATCACCACCCGGGCTGGGAGGAAGACCCCACTCAGTCAGAGATTATGCTATTCTTGCTTTTTCTCCCATGGTAAAGTAATTTGCTGCAGTCATGCACATTAATGGAAATCTGATTTAAGGTTTCACTCTGGGCCAAATTTCTATAATTAACTACCGTAATCTGCAATCTCAAACTGAGAATAAAATTAAGACAGTTTAAAAATGAAAGCCTCGTGACATCATTATTATTATTTAGCAATTATAAAGCATGTCAAATTTTCAATGTGTGCCTCACATGTTCATTCATTTTACAACTACTAACTGCTGTTCCATGACAATACCAACAGCAACTTTTAATGTCTTCTTTTTTTTTCCTCCCCTGGCAAAGATAATTAAGAATTAAAAAAAAAAAGTCAGTACTAGGTCTATTTAAGTACTCAGAAACTCTCCCAGAAGATCCCTAAGTGCTTTTAGGAACAGAGGCTTTTTCAAATTCTCGGGTGAGAACTACAAGGGTTGCTATTTACTGTTTCACAAAAGTAAAGATCATCTAATGAGGCAACTAAGGTGCCAGGTATAGAGCCAGATCCCCAGACCCCAGACAGCTGCTCCCAAGGCGAGTCTGTGGTAGCCGCTGGCAGCTGTGCAGGTGGTTGGGTAGTCCAAATGCAGGTTTTTCAAATGTCTGTGTGTGTTTGGCTTTGCAAAACACACTCTGGCTGCAGATTTTAGCTCACAATAAAAAGTAAAGAATGAACTTCAAAAGAAGAAAAGCTACAGCCTTTGCTATTTTTCAAGCTCCTCTAAACCCCAAATAAACAAACTGACAAAGATCAACATTAAAACCCTGTTTTGGAACATAGATCCTTTGGAGTATCTGATACACATTAGGTACCCCCAGTCAGGTGAATTCACAAACACAACACTTTTTGGGGGATAATTTTAGATAAGTCCCATGACCACTCTGCTCCTATATGACATGGTCTCAAAGGCAGATAATGGAGAGTGGTAACATACAGCAAATGCATACAGGATAGGGGTGTGAGTTTCAGGGCAATTGTGACTTCTTTGCAAATATCTATAAAAATTTTGTTTGAATGTACACTTTTCTGGGAAAAGTGTCCATAACTTTTTTTTTTTTTTTTTCCTTTTCGTCTTTTTTTCGTGCCCGGCAACAGATCGCAACCCTCAGTGTCGCGCCCGTACCGGACCGGGACCGGCCACGGGATCGCAACCCTCGGTGCTGCCCCCGCCCCTCGCTCAGCCAGTGAGCGGCCGGTCTGCATGTGGGATCCGAACCCTCGGCGGGAGCGCCACTGCACTTCCCAAGCGGCGCACTATAGCAGTGCGCCACCGGGCCGGCCCGTCCATAACTTTTAAGAATCAATATATTAATGATCACAAATACAATAATAACTAACGTTTACTAAGCATTTAGCAGGTGGTATGCAATATTGTAATTATCTTACATGTACTAACAAACACATTTAACACGTGAGTATTACATGAGGTGGGTGTAGTTATCATGATCATTTTACAGATAAGGAAACTGAGATGAAGACCTGGGAGAATCACTGGGACTACAGCTCTGTCTGCTGTCAAATGTTCTTCAGAGCCAGCAAACCTATTGAGGCCCTGCAATATGTGCTGTGGTTAGTATCTCATTCATTACCACAGTTGATTCTGCCGTCAACTTGTGAGATATTACCTACCCCATTTTATAGACAAGAGAACCAACGCTCAGAGAGGTACAAGTGTGTGCCAAGTTATTCAGCCAGTATGCTGTCTGGCTCAAAAATTCAGTTCTTTTTCTTCATTATTATCCTGATTCCCTTTAATGAGATGCAAATATTGTCAGATTGCTTGATAAAAAGTAAGTTATTTATTCAATAGATATTTTTGAGGGCCTATTCTGTGCTAGGTATTTTTTTAACCATTGAGTGTGGTCAGTAGCTAAGCTGGCAAGAAAGATTTTTTTAAGTTAGACAAAAATGTCCTATATCTCTATGTACAATTGCAATCCATCATAATAGTTATAAAGGGGAAGGAAACACTGGGCACTAAGAATCACAGGGCAGGATCCACGTTAGACTGGGTGGTCAGGGAGGGCCTCTCACAGACAGAGACATTTAAGCTAGAGTCTGAAGGACAGTCAGGAAGAGGCTAGGTAGATGACGAGTCTTGTATCTCAAGACTACAGAATACCATGGCAGAGGATGAGAGACAGAAAAGAGCTTGGTGCATTTGAGAAACCGAACAGAACCTGGAGTATCAGGTGCCTGGGTTGAGAGGGGGAGTGGTAGGAAATAAAATGGGCCATACTAACAGGGGCCACACAGAGTCTTATAGAGCAAACACTACGAAAAGGAGTTTGAGAAGCCTTTGGTTTTAAGACACCCCACACAGACTTCAGATAGGTTTGTCAGGAAGGGAACAAACATTCACTCTGCATCCACAGAATAAATTTAATATAAATGCATTAAACTTATAAGATACAGGTTTTTGGGGCCGGCCCGGTGGCGCACTGCTACAGTGCGTGGCTTGGGAGTGCGGCGGCGCTCCCACCGAGGGTTCGGATCCCACATACAGACCGGTTCCCGCTCACTGGCTGAGCGAGGTGTGGGTGCAACACCAAGGGTCGCAGTCCCGGTCCGGTACAGGTGCGACACTGAGGGTTGCGATCCGTTGCCGGTCACGAAAAAAAGACAAAAAGGAAAAAATAAAATAAGATACAGGTTTTTGTAACCTTCATTTTATATAGATAAACTAAGGCTTAGGGAGTTTAGGGTTCCCTAGCTATTAAGCAGTCACATATCAAACCAATATCTATATCACCATAGCACATGCAGGGCAGTCTGGAAGAGCTGGACAATCTTAGGGGAGCCATTGACATATACAAGGGGTCTACAAACTTTCTCTTTTTAAAAAAAAAAAAGATGACCGGTAAGGGGATCTTAACCCTTGACTTGGTGTTATCAGCACCACACTCTCCCAAGTGAGCCATGGGCCGGCCCTAACATTTTCTGTTAAGGGCTAGTCAGTGTATATTTTAGGTTTTGTGGGCCAGTCTCTGTCACAACTACTCAACTCTGTGTTGCAGCACAAAAGCAGTCATAGACAAATGATATGTAAATGAATGAGCATGGCTGTGTTCCAATAAAACTATATTTACAAAAACAAGTAGTGGGTCAGATTTGGCCTATAGGCCACAGTTTGCTAACCCCTGAAACAGACATGATTTAGTTTAGTTCCCCTTAAATTCACTACAAGCACACCAACACCCCTCCTTCTTTGTGTCACTTGATATTTCTTTGACAGCACTTTTCAGATTTTAAGTTGCTTTTCCTTTGTTCCATCATTTTCTTGACATCTCTGACAACATTAAGGTATTCAGGCTGTAGTAGTGGCTGATTACCTAAATGTGTCCATTCCAACTTTAATATCATTCTTTAAGACAAAACCATTGTATCTTTAACAAGTTCATAAAATGAATGCCTTTCCTTTATTTTTCTTTCCCCTCCCTGATATTGGCTGGAAGCAAACAAATAGAAAAGCTTCCGCAATAAGCCAGTCATTTTGCAATGGTCATTGCAGATGGTTAAGTACTTGTACTGCATTTAAAATATACTGTACCATATACATAAAGTACAGTAAGTCCAATGACTGTGTTTTGTCTCTGCCTATTTCAATTTTGCATGCTAACTGAGTCGCACTGCAGTGGGCATTAGGTTGAGAAAAATCAAGCAAGCATGTTTACATTAGTCAAGATAAGGGCTTTTTTAAAATCACAAGTTATCTTAATTCTAAAGTTGTTCCTCTTGCTTAAGCATCTGTTTTTGTGGAACTGTCTTTCTCTGTTTTGTTGTTGTTTTTATTTTCCTGCTGAATTCTAATCATGTCTTCTAATCCATTGGCAGCCAACGAAGGAAAATAAATGGTGAAGGAAATTAGATGCAGCTTGGATAATTGATGTTTGTATGCGTGGCTTTAATAAAAATACTCAGCTAAATTAGAGGGGAGTCTAAATGGATTCAGTCAATAAGGAAGTGATTCAGGTGAGGAATTCAATCTTGGGCTTTGTTGTAATCTTACAAATAAACCGACACATCAGTTCAACTGGGATAAGATTTCCGTTCTGCTGAAATCTGGGTGAGCTGCTTGGGCTTACTTTTCTACCTTTGGTTTGTTTTTGAAGTCTGAAATTATTTTCTTTTGTATGAATTCAAGTGCTAGGATCCTTGGGCAAAATCAACTGATGTACCCCAAAATAGCTACAAATGACGTGTGAAAAACAGCATTTCTTGAAAAACACCTCCCCACTCTACCCTTTTAATTTTTTCTAAGGAAGAATAAAATAATTTTACTGAGTTGATGATCCAGCCTGAAATTCTCAGAATTAAAAAGAAATATTCTAAACATTAACCTTAATATCAAACACTTGGGCATTTTAAATTTATTAATCAAGATAAACCAACCATTTTATTCCAACTTTGCTAAACTGATAGCACAGAAATGATATCTGATGGATGAGTCCTCTGGGAATAATATTTTGGTGGAAAGCCAAGCCTTCGTTCAGCTTGACCTCTGAGAATAGACAGGGTGAACCTAGGGAAATATGTCTAATTGGTCCTTGATTTGTCCATTCTCTTCTTCCAAACTTCTTCACCCTACTTCTATCCTGTAATTCTCTCCACACTGGGATAAGTAAAACTGTACAGAGGATTAAGATTTACTGAGTGTTAATTTTGCTAGGTGCTAGAAGTTATGTACTACAATCCTCCCTGATAAATGAACTGAGACTCGAAGAGCTTAAAGAACTTGTTCAAGGTCACATAGCTACTAGGCAATGGAGTCAGGATTTGAATCAAGTCAGCCTTCCTTCAAAGTCCCTGCTCTTTCCATTCCCTCTGGCTGTCCCTCTATAACCAGTGACTCCTATGATTAGTCAAGAGCCCCAGCTCTATTTTTGTCCCATTCCCAAGCCTCAAGGGCACACTTCTGAGTCCTATATTCTGGTGCCCAAGTATTTCTTGCTTTCAAATGTCATTGCCCAAATAAAATTGACCAGAGGTAACACGTTTTATAGTTTTGTAAACCAATGGGCTTTGGTTCTTTACAACCCAACATGTTTCCTGTTTACTGATAAAAGTGTTGCCCAGATCTTATGGTTTGCAAACCCTACCTAGGTGGGACTGGGGAGCTATAAGAGTGGGTCCTAGCCTTCAAAACCTAGACTCTGTCTTGAAATGAAATTGATGTCCCTAACAAGACCCCTTGTTGCAGACTCCCCTTTTCTGACACACTGAAATTTATTATCCCTTTGCCACTGTTACTATTCGTAATTATGATCCTGAGAATTCGAATGGAGAAACACGTTACAAGAGACAACATCACTGACACAAATTTTAGGTATCAAGCGGTGGAATGGCCACAGAGGCACGGTAACTGTTCTTCTAAGCGGCTGTTTGGAACGATGATGGTACGTTACAAGAGACAACATCACTGACACAAATTTTAGGTATCAAGTGGTGGAATGGCCACAGAGGCACGGTAACTGTTCTTCTAAGCGGCTGTTTGGAACGATGATGGGACCACAGCCTGATTCCATCAGGGAGTTCTTTAACCTGTTAACAAATGCCTGCCATGAGAGTGGAAGAAAGAATAAAAGCAAGTGCATTATATATTTGTTTCTCTATCTCTGGAGTTACATAATACATATTTTCCTTATTTGAATTTAAGATTTAGTCTGTCAACATTGCCCCTCCTTTAATGACTTGTACAAAGAAAATATCAGGCGGTAAGAAAATCTCACTCACATACAGCACAATCACCAACCATCTCATTAAGTATGTATGTTTAGGTATATGTAACCCCAAAAATTTGAATATAGACTTCCAGCACTAGATAGGACCCAGGCATTTCCATTATGAATAATGGTTTATTTTAGCAGGTTAAAAAATATTGTGAATGGGCCGGCCCGGTGGCGCACTGCTATAGTGCACCGCTTGGGAAGCGTGGCGGCGCTCCCGCCGAGGGTTCGGATCCCACATACAGACCGGTTCCCGCTCACTGGCTGAGCGAGGCACGGGAGCAACACTGAGGGCTGCGATCCCGTTGCCGGTCCCGGTCCGGTACGGGGGCGACACTGAGGGTTGCGATCCGTTGCTGGACATGGAAAAAGACAAAAAAATATATATATATTGTGAATATTGTGCCATATAAATTATAAAACCATATTTCATCTCAAAACAATTACCTGTTTCTTTCCTTAAGTCAAAGTTTTTCAAAGTGTTCTATGAAGTATTAGGCCCAAGTTATGCTCCCAGAAAAAAATCATCTTCTGGTCAAATAATTTAAATTCTAGCATAGCAAATAATTTAGATTTAGCAGACCATCTGTGTTCTAACTTATAACACCCTAATATATTTTCTGCAAAAGAGTCAATGGGTTGGAAATTTGATCTGCAGAGAGCTGTCAAGAAAGGAGCTGGTGTATTTGTGGTTGGGTGGCACAGGGATCTCGGGTCCTTCTCCATAGAGATGCCAATCATTTCACTATTTAGGTCAAACTTACAGTATCTGCAAAAGTGGAAAGCTTTCACAATCTCAAACAAAAACCATGAATGCCCTAGTTAGACCAAGGGTGAGATATAAATGCTTCCTTAGTTGCCAGCAAAACACAGTAGTAGTGGTTAAGTCAGTTATTAGCAGAATTTTCAGGAGAAGGAAAAATCTGAAGATCGAAATACTAGTTGGCATTGAACTGAGAACCAAAACCACTGCCATAATTACAAAAGCCACTGGACATTTAGAATGGCAAATCCAAGGTTCTTTTTGACTGCATGTGTTTAAAATAATTATTGCAAAAACTACATAATGTATAATTTGGTCACAGAGACATTTAAAGCTAACATTTTTTCAAAAAAATAGAGCGAAGACATTTAAGTCATATTATTTCACCAAGAGGCATCAAAAGGCTTAAAAAAGAGAGGTATACAATTCTCACTTAAGAAATGAGCTATTAGAATTGACTTGTTAAGAAATATTTTGGTTACAAAATTGCCTCCCAGCTTAACAAATAATTGCTTTCAAGGCAGGATACTCATTGCTCATAATGCAAATCTATATTTTACTTGTAATGGGAGCTACTTTGGTGCAGATTAAGAATATTTATTGGCACATTCTTTCTGAGCAGTACTTCATCCAATCATCTCCAACTTATGTCATCTTGATGAATGCAAATATGTACACTCCATCATCATTAGTTGGAGAGTTAATATAGAGAACAACCATAAATGGACAACTTAGTGAAGTACCCATTTATTAATCTATAAACAGGAAGTCTATCCATTTATCACTGCAACATAATAGTCTCCACAGGGTAACTGTTCCTACAGGAAAGAAAAAAAATATTTCTATGGGTGATTTCTTCTCCTTTGTTCATGACTGACATCAATTAAAAACAAAATTAGTTAAGCAGACAGAGCCAAAATTTAGGACCACACGTATTCACACTTCACACCACAGAGAGATGAAGACAAATTTAGTTAATAGCAAAACCCACTGTTTCTGTAAATAACAAGTCTCATGTAGAATGAAGTTGGAATATAACGATTCTGTGACGCTTCATACATCTGTTCAAATAAACCTACTTGATCATTTAGTTTTCTGGAAAACCAAAGGGTTGACAAAGATTCATATCAAAACCCCAAAATACCTGACTGGGAAAAATAAAAATGTAAGCTTCCAGGGAAGATCTCAGTAAATTATAAGTGATTTCTTATAGACTAAAATTTATATTAAAATTGTTTTGAGTCAAATCATTTTAAAAACACACACATATGTTTCTACTCATAACAAATCTCACCAGTATATTTGTGAAAATCAGTTTACTGCCAAATTTCTTTGTAAAACTAGGTTTCCAATTCATTTCCTAAAATCCCCACCCTTTGTTCATCCCAATAAAATGACTCCAACACCAAACTCCCCAGCCAGAAGCTTGAACTCTGAAATTGTCACTGCTGATAATTTCCTTTAGCATCACAAATTTAAATTCAGGTAAATTAAGAGAAAAAACAAACAACACTCCATTCAAACATTTGTAATAATAAAAACCAACCTCCCATTTGAATTAGGGCTCCTCTGAAATGCCTGGGCATGACTGGTGCTTGGCAATATTTAATATCAAGAGGAAAGAAACCTATAGAATTCATGCTACCTCTACCAGCAGCATTAGATGTCACTGTCACCAAAAAACATCCTCAGCTGTAGACAATATTCTAAATTACTGGTATCACTGTGTGACCTTGCTATAATCTGTTGTGTGGAAGTCTGATCTATTTATTTAGCTGTTCAGCAAATGTCAGTATACCATGTCTGGAGCAAATTAAAAACTACATCAGCAAAGCACTCCCCACAGCCTGCTAAAAATGAAATTTAATAAAACTCTTTCCACCTCAAAGTGTCTAAATCATTGATTGGCCACACCTTCTGCCACCCATGGTTAACCTTTTGTGAACCTCGGTAGATTTTGCCAGCTATTTGTTAGACTCCTTTTTAAAAAGGATTCCAGAATATTCTATTCCCTGAGGCACACGTTCAATGGGCCATTAAAATGCTGTCATTTGAGACCTCTCTGTGCTGTAGGTAGGTCTTTTAGGTGTCTCTCCAGGTCTTCTCTACTCTTTTCCAACCTGCTGTTGGCCCTTAAAGGCTGACAAGATCAATGGGCTCTATTCAATGGGCCATTAAAATGCTGTCATTTGAGACCTCTCTGTGCTGTAGGTAGGTCTTTTAGGTGTCTCTCCAGTTCTTCTCTACTCTTTTCCAACCTGCTGTTGGCCCTTAAAGGCTGACAAGATCAATGGGCTCTTTTCCCTTCTGGCATCTGGGGAGCCCTAACAGGAGGAGAGGGAAGTCAGCGTGTTCATTCCCCCAATCCCTCCTAGCGATTTTGTCTTGGGTGGCTGTGTCCGTCCACAGAAAATATCTGAGCATTTCAAAAGTCTTCATCGTAGGACTCTCTCTCCTGGCCAAATAACCACCCCCTTCTCTCTGTCTTTCAGCCTAGGGATATAAGAAATGCCATTCTTCTAGTTCTAGGTTTCTGTGCCCCCAAACACACCCTCATCATCAATCTCTTTTTAAATAAACTCTCCTCTATATACCATGAGTTAAATGAGCCATCGTTTCCTTTTGAGACTAACTGATAATATCCTTACTTTGACCAACCTGGCTTGAACTTTGAAAAATCCATTCTTCATGAAGGCTTACTCTCTAGAACTGAAAGGTTAATTTTTTAAGTTTTCCCCTCTCTACAACATATCCATGGTTATGAATTACACAATAAAATAAAAGTAAAATAAACCTGAACATTCTCACCACAAGCCATTAAATAAGCATTATCAAATGCTCCTTTCTCTGGTTCTTTTTGGAAGATGGCTAACACCTAAGAATCTGAAATTATTGCTCATTAACTGTCTGGATCTACATCTAAGTTAAATGCAGAAAAAGGAAAACAAGCCAAGTGCTGAAAAATCTGAAGATCGAAATACTAGTTGGCATTGAACTGAGAACCAAAACCACTGCCATAATTACAAAAGCCACTGGACATTTAGAATGGCAAATCCAAGGTTCTTTTTGACTGCATGTGTTTAAAATAATTATTGCAAAAACTACATAATGTATAATTTGGTCACAGAGACATTTAAAGCTAACATTTTTTCAAAAAAATAGAGCGAAGACATTTAAGTCATATTATTTCACCAAGAGGCATCAAAAGGCTTAAAAAAGAGAGGTATACAATTCTCACTTAAGAAATGAGCTATTAGAATTGACTTGTTAAGAAATATTTTGGTTACAAAATTGCCTCCCAGCTTAACAAATAATTGCTTTCAAGGCAGGATACTCATTGCTCATAATGCAAATCTATATTTTACTTGTAATGGGAGCTACTTTGGTGCAGATTAAGAATATTTATTGGCACATTCTTTCTGAGCAGTACTTCATCCAATCATCTCCAACTTATGTCATCTTGATGAATGCAAATATGTACACTCCATCATCATTAGTTGGAGAGTTAATATAGAGAACAACCATAAATGGACAACTTAGTGAAGTACCCATTTATTAATCTATAAACAGGAAGTCTATCCATTTATCACTGCAACATAATAGTCTCCACAGGGTAACTGTTCCTACAGGAAAGAAAAAAAATATTTCTATGGGTGATTTCTTCTCCTTTGTTCATGACTGACATCAATTAAAAACAAAATTAGTTAAGCAGACAGAGCCAAAATTTAGGACCACACGTATTCACACTTCACACCACAGAGAGATGAAGACAAATTTAGTTAATAGCAAAACCCACTGTTTCTGTAAATAACAAGTCTCATGTAGAATGAAGTTGGAATATAACGATTCTGTGACGCTTCATACATCTGTTCAAATAAACCTACTTGATCATTTAGTTTTCTGGAAAACCAAAGGGTTGACAAAGATTCATATCAAAACCCCAAAATACCTGACTGGGAAAAATAAAAATGTAAGCTTCCAGGGAAGATCTCAGTAAATTATAAGTGATTTCTTATAGACTAAAATTTATATTAAAATTGTTTTGAGTCAAATCATTTTAAAAACACACACATATGTTTCTACTCATAACAAATCTCACCAGTATATTTGTGAAAATCAGTTTACTGCCAAATTTCTTTGTAAAACTAGGTTTCCAATTCATTTCCTAAAATCCCCACCCTTTGTTCATCCCAATAAAATGACTCCAACACCAAACTCCCCAGCCAGAAGCTTGAACTCTGAAATTGTCACTGCTGATAATTTCCTTTAGCATCACAAATTTAAATTCAGGTAAATTAAGAGAAAAAACAAACAACACTCCATTCAAACATTTGTAATAATAAAAACCAACCTCCCATTTGAATTAGGGCTCCTCTGAAATGCCTGGGCATGACTGGTGCTTGGCAATATTTAATATCAAGAGGAAAGAAACCTATAGAATTCATGCTACCTCTACCAGCAGCATTAGATGTCACTGTCACCAAAAAACATCCTCAGCTGTAGACAATATTCTAAATTACTGGTATCACTGTGTGACCTTGCTATAATCTGTTGTGTGGAAGTCTGATCTATTTATTTAGCTGTTCAGCAAATGTCAGTATACCATGTCTGGAGCAAATTAAAAACTACATCAGCAAAGCACTCCCCACAGCCTGCTAAAAATGAAATTTAATAAAACTCTTTCCACCTCAAAGTGTCTAAATCATTGATTGGCCACACCTTCTGCCACCCATGGTTAACCTTTTGTGAACCTCGGTAGATTTTGCCAGCTATTTGTTAGACTCCTTTTTAAAAAGGATTCCAGAATATTCTATTCCCTGAGGCACAC
>NW_007726727.1:465498-474522 GCF_000696425.1 Galeopterus variegatus
AACCCTCGGCGGGAGCGCCGCCGCGCTCCCAAGTGGCACACTATAGCAGTGCGCCACCGGGCCGGCCCGGACATGGCTTTTCAAAAGGGGCAGTTACTACATAATTCACCCAGTTGTTGTCATGGGAATGTGGGTCTAGCGTGTCCAGGTCTTTCTATTTTTCAAAAGCCAGAAATCTGAATTTTTAAAAACACTGAGTTCAAGAGACAAAATGTATCTGAGAGCTGCATCTGTCCTCGGTGCTTCACCTTGACTGCTCTCACACTAGCCAGAGGTATCAACAACCTGGAAGGTGCTCTCCAAACCAGTGCACCTCTTTCCTGATGCTGCCACCACCCTGGCCAGTTTTCTCATTTTTCCTCTCCTTCAGTGGATTTTGAAAATCTCTGTAATGACATATTCCTGTGGAAAACTGTTGCATGTGTGAATAAAGGGATGCAGAATAAAGCTATGAAGAGAGAGAGAGAGAAAAAAAAAACAAGCAAGGTTGAAGAGCGGATCCAAGCAGGACTTCTCAGGCTAAAGAAAGGTCTGAAAAGTTACAGAACATGAATCCACATATGTTAACAGTAACATTAATGCCAAAAGCAGTAGCTAACACTTACTGATCTCTTATCAGACGCCATGCACTTTTGTAAGTATTTTACATGTGCTAACTTACGTATATCTCACCACAACCCTATGAGGTAAGTAATTACTTTCTATATTTCACAGATGACTTACAGTATAGAAACATTAGGTGACCTCCCCAAGGACGCACATTTGGTAAGTGTACCCTTGCCTGGCCCCAGAGCTACTGCATCATACTGTTTGCTCTATACTCTTTCACTAGAATACCTTCCGTCATTCCACTGGTGTGATTTGGCTATAGTCCTTGGCATAGCCTGAAACATCCTTTCTATACATCCAAACCCAACACATGCTTTGAACTTGGGACAAATCCTCCCATGATCTCCTTCTGTGATGGTTTTAAAATATGTCCACAAGTTTTTTAATGTTCCTCCCTTTGAGATATAGAGGTTAATTTTTCTTCTCTGGAGAGTGGGCTGGACTTAGTGATTTGCTTCTAATGAGCAGGATATGTTGGAAATAATGGTCTGAGACCAAGTCATCAAAGGTATTGGGGCTTCTTCCTCTCTGCTCTCTCTTGGATCACTCGCTTGGGGAAAGCCAACTGCCATGGCATCAGGACACTCAAGAGAGTTCTATCTAGCAAGGAACTGAAGCCTCCTGCCAACTGCTAGGTGAGTGAGTCACCCTGGAAGTGGATCCTCCAGCCCCAGTCGGTCAGGTCTCCAGACCACAGTAACCCTGGCTTACTTCTTGACTGCAACCTCATGAGAGACCAATCTATAAATAACAACCAGATGCCATTTATCAAATAACTCAAAGTTCAATTGTTGGTTCATTGGTGGCAAAGAAGAGTTCTTTTCAATAAGGGTTTAAGTAGCTCTTTCAATAGAATATATTTAGCATTTGCATTTATGGCAGATGAATACACTTTTACTATTTACCGATCGCTTATTAGAATTGAAACTAATCTTTTGTCATGTTGAGAGTACTAGGAGGTGACATGGATTTATATTTTGCAATAAAATAATTTTCTTAAATGTTATATGTGAAAAAATTCCACTATGATGATGTTGCTTTGGAATGTGCTAGCTTTTTTTTTTTTTTTTTTTTAATGAAGACATTGAACAGGGAATATAAGAGAATTGGATATTATATTAGTATCTTATTTCTCTAAGAAAGGAAGTTAGGTTGATTTCTAAAAAGATCTGTTATATATACCTAAAGTCCTTATGTATAATGTGTGTTAAAAAGGAGAACAACGATGGAATTAACATCACAGTTCCCCCTTTAAAAACTGCAGAATATAATCTAAATTTGTTAATTACATTGATAAGTATGGGACTATCCACATAAAGTTTAATCAATTTCATAATGAAATCTACTTCAAACCCCCGGAAATTCTGACTGTACTTCTTAATATAGATTCTTGAAAATTGTTAAAATATGTGGTTTAGTGTTATAAGAAATGAGTTAGGCAAGATCAATATGAAACATAATTGTGACAGGTATCCACTAGAGGCCAGTGAAATTCTGACTGTACTTCTTAATATAGATTCTTGAAAATTGTTAAAATATGTGGTTTAGTGTTATAATAAATGAGTTAGGCAAGATCAATATGAAACATAATTGTGACAGGTATCCACTAGAGGCCAGTGTAATTCAGCACGGAGAAGGAATTCATAATCAATCCCTGTGGAAAAACCAACATTATTTCTTCCACTTAAAAGTGGAGCTCTTGTGAATTGAAGAGAAAAAAATGATGAAGAAAGCTTTTTTGATTCTCTGAAGAGGAAGTTTCAAAGGATAAGAAAGATGAGTTAAGAAAGGATGAGTCATGAAAAATAGGACCAAAGAGAATTCTTGTCTATGGAAAAAAAATAGTACTACCATATACTGTTTGATGTTTCACCAATGTAAGCATAAATTTTCAAGATACTTGTGCAATTGTAAGCTTTTCCATAAATGTTTCATTTGACTAGTAGAAATAATTAAAGACCTAGAATACGTAAAAAGTGCCATAGTAATCTCTTTGTCATGACAATCATCATTGTTAGCTATCCAGACAATGCCGAGGGTTGTGAAAAGGGATGGAAAAACTGTACATTTGCAATTTCCTACCCTTAGACTCAGAACAAGTACCCAATGGTTCCTTCTCAAACATGGGATAATTCATATAAAGTCACCTAGCACTACATTCATGTTGGAAAATACATCTCTTAATAATGGTACAACCTGAGGCTTACAATACTTTTTAACAGGAAACTGAACCAGTTTCTCAAAACTAAAAATAGGAGAAGAAATGAAAATCCGATTCTTTAGTAAAATTTAGACAATAATAGTTGGTAGGATCATGAGGAGGAGATTTTAGTTGGTAAGAGTGAAGGCTGAGCAGTTTAACATAACTTACAGATGTGTACTACTCCCCTGACGAAGAGATTAATGAGCCAGAAGATCTGAAAACTGGACAGGATCTTAGAGGTCGCCCAGCCACAGTCTGAACCTTTTCAATGACTGGGAGCTTCCTCCTTTGCAAGGTGGCCCATTCTACTGTTGAGTCTATAATTGTTTACAAGTTATTCTTTAATTTTTTTATTGGGGGAACCTCATCTAATACACAACAAAATACTGTTCTGGGTTCCTGAAGTCAAAAAGAGGAGGCAAAATACAAAAATAAATAACACATGATCCTGACCTGGAGGAGTTGTAAAATTCCACCCATGTGGTAGGTTCTGATTCTGACCTCTGAACCAAAAGTACTGGCTCCATCACTTACTAGCTGTGTGAATTTGTTACCATCTTTGGGCCTCTGTTTCTTCATCTTTAAAATGGTTATAATAATAGTACCCACCTATTGAAATATAACTGCACACCATAAATATGTACAATCAATACATTTCAATAAATAAATAATATGAAAAATACTTAGAAAAAAATAGTACCTACCTTGCAGGGCTGGTGCCAGGATTAAATTACATAATTAAGGCAAAGCACAAAGCCCAGTACCTGGCAAATGATAAGTACTCGTGAACTGTTAGCTATTTTTGCTACACATTGTTTACTTGACAAATAAGTCATTTGATCCTTACCAAAGTCCTATGAGTTATGATTTTTTTACTACTATTTTTAAAGAAAGGAAAACTGGGCTCAGAGAGGTCAAGCAGATTGCAAGAACCAGCAGCTAGTTAGTGGTCAGGAAAAGATCTGAACACAGGTTTACCTAACTAAAGCTTTAATCTTTACACTGAGCTGTTTGGTGCAGTAGTGGCATATACCAATGAGAGCTATGGTGTGTTCTTAATTTTTCCTTTCTCTCATGTAAACATAGTTAATGCCAAAAGCTAACCACAAGACCCCTCCCTTCCTAGCCATGGGAGAATAGGAGTCCTGGAGGTGGGGACAGACTTCTGAAATTTGAAGCCCCTGAGCCCTGCTTCCAGTGAGCCATCTTGCCTGCTATTCTGACCTCTGGTCCTGGAGCCCAGTCATCCTGGTTAATTGCTGCCTCTGTAGAGGGGGTAGGAGGGGGTGTACCCACTGCTTTTAACTCCTTTGCATAGAATAGGCACAAATAGCCTGGACCTATCCTGGAACTCCGGGATAATAAACAGCAGTGAGACAGAACTACGTAGTTGGGAATAAAGACACGTACATGAATATCATGAGAAATGTGTTCAGTGTAACTTTTGAGATATGCTCTCTGTGCCAAGCCATGGATTAAAAAAAAAAAAAAAAAAGGCCCTCACACCAACATTAGGGACAGAACACTCTGGCATGCCCCTTCAGGGGGCCTTCCAGATCACTTGCTTCCTGATATAAGGTCCTCACACCAACATTAGGGACAGAACACTCTGGCATGCCACTTCAGGGTGCCTTCCAGATCACTTGCTTCCTGATATTGCAAAAGCATGCTTCAGCCAGCATCTATCCTCCAACAGCAAGCATGTACTCACTGTATGTCAGGCACTGTACTGGGCCCAGTACTGCATGGAAGAAAGCTGGCATTCTATTAAAACCAGCTAAGTTTAGAAAGGAATCGATGTTCTATTTATAGCCTATTAAGAGGAACAAATTAAAATAACTCTATACGCACGTCTTTCATTTCCTAAAGAGATACCTTTACCACACCCCAACTTAGAACACAAGGTCAGGGGTTATCTTGGCCTCTCCTGATAAAGACTTTCTACTCCTTTCAACTTACCTTTGAGAAGGTACATTTCTTTGAGAAGACACATTTCTGCTTATTCATTAGGAAGGGGCATAAGAACTTGACCTCCAAACTACATGTGAATCAGACTGTCCAGCTGTCTGCCTCTGGGGTTCCAAGAAATGTAGCTAAGACCATGAATCATAACGTTAACAAAAAATTATGCTCCTTTATCTGGGAAGGGCTTCTTAAAAATATGCTTTAATATAGCTGGTAAAGCAAGAGGAAACAAATAATTTAAACTCAAATCTTAGTGACTGTTTTCTTAAAGTCTCATACTAGGAGTGTTTTGTCTCAAATGTTAATGAGAAGAGAGATTTATGTTGTTGATCCCCAATTTATGACAATATGACATGCAGTTTCTTGTTCTTTGTCAAATATAGGGACTCTCCAAATAAGAGTCAAACTAATTTACAATGATTTAAAAACTATTACTGATATATCTACATAGTAGATAAGAAAAAAGTAGGAACAGAAAAGGATAATTGATGAGGTGGAAAAAAATTTAGAATGCCAACTTGCATGATAAGTTGAGACAAATCAAAAGCTGCTGAATCATGCAATCATTTCACAGAGGCATGTTTCCCTTTCATATGCTTACGAAAAGGAGGAGGGAGACATCAAAGACACTGTGGAGAAGGCAAGGATGGTTCGATTGCTTCATGAAGAGGACTGACTGGCATGTACTAGGGTTCATGGGAAGGCTGTAGGCACTGATATGAGCAGCAACCCCCAATTACCTTGGCTTATTATTACCACCACCCAGAAGCCAATTTATTTGCAAGGTACTTAATACCTGCTTGCCATTCTCAATTCAGAAGAAAAACAGGAAAAATACAGTGGGGTGGAAAAAGGAAAATGGAATTAAACAATCCAGTGTAAGGCCAGGCATTTGTCATAACTGGAATATCTCATCTAGAAAATATGTAAGGTAATGGACTGACCTTACTAAAATGGACTAACTAAAAATTGTTTGCAATTTTATTTTATAATAGTGCAATGTACCATAATGGTAATAAGTGAGGAAGATAATAGAGTAGAACAATGTTTTCCCAAAACAAATTTGACTGTATATTGGCAAATTAAAGTTTACATCTCTGGCTTCAGGACAGGTGAAGAAACAAGTAAAAAAGGAAATGGGAGGGATATTAATAAGCGTGAGTGCAGGATAGGGTGGAAAATAATAAAATATTTTCTTATTGTTGATTTAAATAGGTCCGTGTACCACAGAGTAAAACTACTGATCTTTTTCTGTTAATTTCTTATTGAAGAGTAAGGAGAATCTCAAGGGTATCACCCAGTCTACTGTTATCCTACAACACGACCTAGACATATACTAAAAAATTCTTTTCATGTTTCAAAAAACAATCCTCCTTTAGGCGACATGATATAATAAAAACAAACAAAGAAATACACACACACATGCCCCATATACAAGGGTACTTCAAAAAGTTTGTGGAAAAATAGAATTCAAAGACAATATGGATCTTGCCACGAACTTTTTGAAGTACTGTGTGTGTGTGTGTGTGTGTGTGTGTGTATCTTCCTAATTCTAAAGAAGGTATTTGTTGTGTGTTCCAACTACAGTTCATAAGAAACACGGCTATGACCTTTTACTTTTCCATTGTAGTAATCTTGGTTTCACCTTTAGGCACTTATGGGTTTGTCGATAACCATAACTCAAACATATAGCATTTAGGAATTGTTAAGTTTTTATTAAGGGCATTACTTTGTGTCAGGTGTTATGCTAAGCATGTCATAGGTATGAAGTCATTTTATCCTCACAGGAAGTTCAGTTGTTGACATGGGAGGGCATGAGGTTAGCAACCTGCCCATGGTCCTACAGCTGTTTAATTTCCAAGAGGGAACTCAATTCAGGTCTACCTGATCATATAGCCCAAACTCTTACCCAAGACTGTACACTGCCTACCACATTCAGAGATGCACTGTCCTGACACCTCGAGGGAACCCAGATAAACTGCTAAGCTACAACATCAACCTAGACACATGCTAAACAGAGTCCTTTTATATTTTCCAAAGCAATCCTTCTTCAGCACACACACACAAAAACAAACAAGCAAAGAAGCAAGCACATAAAACATTTCACTAGCAGTCAGGTGGCGGACTTGGGTTCTAGTCTTCACTCTGCCCTGCACTGGAAACATCTCTTCATTTCTCACAGCCTCAACTGCATCACCTGCTTAAGAAAGCCTGGAGAAGTGTCCCTGCGCAAATGAACTAAACACAAAGACCACCAGCACCACGCTGTTGCTTGTATTCTACTATGATATGTTGACATAAACTTTTTACTACTGCAAAAAGGAAAGATGACAAAGCAATGTTTACTGGGAGGACGGGATTAGAAACTCAATATTTTGTCAGCTACTGCTACATATCTAGGTCAGATTTATCCATTTATGGATGGATGAATGAAGATTGAGAAAAAGAATCGCAAATTGGAAGAGTTTCATTAGACTATACATACGCTGTCAGAAGAACTGAATTGCATTTTTGACATAAACTGGACCAGAAAAATAATTATAATTGGCTTTTTAAAAGCCTACTTTGGATTATGTTGAGGGGTTGAATATGAAGGTACTTCTGAAAGTTCGTGGAAAGATTGGTATTATCTTTCAGTTCTATTTCTCCACGCATTTTTTGAAGCACCATCAAATTTCAACGAGAAGCATCTCCGGTTCTTTAAAGAAATGAAGATGTGCGCATTAATCAGTCTAAACGTATGTAAATTTCTAGAGGGTCAGGAGAAGTTTACTCAAATGAGGCGAGTAAATGCAGAGCAGCAGCAGTGAGTGGCCATCATCACTGGACTCTCAGAGACTGGGCTTTGACACTAGTTCTGCTTTGTTTTGTTTTACCCTAAATAGCTTTGGAAAGCAATAACATACAACAAGGATATTAAAGGAAAGAACGTTCAACAAAAATTTACTAAGATCCTCCAATGTGTGTATCACTGTGCGGAGATGTGGGTACAGAGGAAGCTGGTGACCAGGAAGTCACAGTCTCTGCTTTTACTAATTTTATAATCCAGTGGTGAACCTGATGTAGAGAGTAAGAAAGAGATCTCAAAGGCATAGCTCAGCTAAGAATATCTCCTTACAAATGGCAAAGCTCCAGGTTAACAGCTGTTTCACCACCTACTTATTACAATGTCTATGTGGAGACAACCAGGTCTGTGCTCTTATTAAAGGTGGGCAGCTGATGGATAGGGCATCTGTAGCATGTACACTGAATAAGCTTCATCTACACCAAGAGAGATGGTCCACAATCAGAAGGCTGTGAGGACACCCATCTCAGCAGGCCAGAGCTTCCAGATCTGAGAATGGGTGGTAGAACGATGTAGCCAGTGCCTCTGGAGACAGGTACTAGGCTGAAGGAAGGAGGTACCATTAGACTGGGCTGCCCAGGTTGATTTGGTCTAATCTGAAGATGGTGCATAGGTGTACCCTCAGGGATAACTTCACGCAGCCTCCACTAAGCCATGTGAGTACCCAAGTCCAGACACTAGAATACCCTCCTCTAACATCCACTAACTTCACTGTGGCCCTCTCTATGCCTGGCCTTTGCTTCTATCTTCCTCATCCCTCCCTCACCCCTTACAGACCAAATACCCACAGATCATGCTACCTTTACCTATATTTGCCTGGTCTTCTCTCAACACCTCCCCGCACCTGGTGTCCCCCCTCTGCCAATTTGGTAAAGACTGGGCACAGATTCCTTCTTATCTCCTCTATTCTAAAATAAAAGCCTTTAGACATTTTAACATTTCTGACATCAGAATCCATCTTACTTTGTCTTCCTTTACTGAAGTGTGTTTTGTTCTTGAAACACCATTATGGAAACAGTATCATATCTTACTACTGCTGTTATTCTAGAACAGAAAAAATGCTGCATGTCTGTTATTTAGGTCCTGCCCAGTAACAGGGACTAACACTGATACTAACCAGACACCACTTCTCCCCTCTTCCTTCACTTCACGAAGTCTCTAAAGGACCTCACGTGTTTGGCACAAAATCAGAACTGCAGAAATTGACAGACACCCTGATTTTGTTTTCTATGGACTCCATCTTCAAGGATTGCTTTAGTGGAATATGAAAGCAAATGATGTCTCTTTTATTTTATTTTTTTGTCTTTTTTCGTGTCCGGCAACGGATCGCAACCCTCAGTCTCGCGCCCGTACTGGACCGGGACCGGCAACGGGATCGCAACCCTCGGTGTTGCGCCCGCAC
>NW_007726727.1:475522-479815 GCF_000696425.1 Galeopterus variegatus
CCCTCGGCGGGAGCGCCACCGCGCTCCCAAGTGGCGCACTGTAGCAGTGCGCCACCGGGCCGGCCCAATGATGTCTCTTTTAAAAAAAAGACCAGTGAATGACATCTCTTAACTCTTCTGTCACCAGTAGAAACAGCCCCATCCATCTGCAATAATTTAGTAATTCACTTGAACATTTCCACATAATTCCTTAACCTCCATAACACACAATGGTGAGGGAATTCAGCTCACTGGGACTGGAGGAGAGGAGGAAAACAGGAGACAGAACACCCAGTTTCTCACTTTCTCTCACAAACTTGATTATCTTTTGATGTCTCTATTTCTGCTCACAGGGATTCAAGGACTCTTTACTATCCCAATTATTCTTCTTTGGATGAATTCCAGTTATCGACGTCCCTCCTAAAATGTAGGATGGTGCCCCGGAACTGCCGCTCTCTGCAGCCACTTACCACCCTGAGGAAATACAGGGAAGTATTCAAGAATGTGGAATATGGGGTAAAATTGCCTGGGTTCCCCATACTAGCTTTACTATGTACTACATCTATGGCCTTGGGTGAGTTATGAACCTCTGCTAAACCTCCTTTCCTTGGCTGTAAAACAGATAACAAGAATGCCTTAAAGTGCAATAAACCATGAAAAATGCAAGAGCCTGGCACACAAGAGCTCAATAACTGTTGGCCATTTCTAATACCCCCACCACCACCAACATCATCATCACTATTGTTGCTTGATGGATGACTCCAAGTGAACCACAATGACTGCAGAAGGGACGACAGCTTTCCTTGGCCTCATGACTTCGGCCCCTTCTTGCCTAGTGGAGTATGGTGCTTACCATTCCACATTTCTCCAATCTGAACAATCTCTCTACTGTCCTCTCCTCTTGACCATCCAGCCTAACAGGCCTTATCCCCTCCCTTCTACCCTTCCAACACTTCTCCTGCCTTCAAGACTGTTTGTTGTGCCTACTCAAGGTCCTCCAGCTATGATCATCTCCTTTTCGCCCTCACGTTTAGCCAGAGGATCATTTTGCATCTGATTAAGTGTTGTTCTAGTTTTAAATTCAATGCTATATAAGATTATTATGACTTATGGCTTCCTAGTTAACTCATGAATTTACTTTGTCTTTCTAATTACAGGGCAAAGAGTTTCCTATTTTTATTTGGTATTGCTTTTTTGCACTGAGCAGTATTCTGGGAACACAAAATAACATTTAGTTAGTATCAGTTGACTGACTCATACCTTTGTTTTACAGGTGTTAATTATCCCTAGAATTAATATCGGGACCCTTGTAAAGTATGACAGTTAATTTTATGTGGGATGTCCAGATACCTGGTAAAACATTATTGCTGGATGTGTCTGTGAGAGTGTTTTTGAAAGAGATGAGCATTGGAATCTGAGCATGTGGGAGGGCATCAATCTCGCTGGGGGCCTGAGTAGAACAAAAAGGTAGATGAAGGAAGGATTTGCTCTCTCTCTGGGGTACCTTTCATCTGCCATTGGCACTCTTGATTTTCAGGCCTTCAGACTGGGACTAGAAGCCATGCTCATGGCTCTTACGCTTTCAAACACCACAACCAAATCTTCTGGGTCTCCAGCTTGAAGACTGCAGATTGTGGGACACAGCCTCCACAGTTGTGTGAGGCGATACTAGCTTATAATAAATCTCTTTATATCTCCAGTTGCTTCTGTTTCTCTGAATAACTTTGACTAATGCGTAAGATAAAGTAGATCTTTACTGGACACCATGGTACTGCTTAACATTAGGGCTGTTGAGTTTCCCAGCAACCTCAAACAAAATAAATGTAGTCTCAAGTTGAGACCTGTAAAATGTTATCATAAGTTCAAAAGGAGTTTAATGTACAATCAGAGAGAAATTCCAGCTCAGGAAGACCCTGCCTTCCTGTAATAGAGAACATAACACATTTACCAATTGTCTCACTTAAAATAAGACACAACTCCTATGAGAAAGATTCTGTATTGGAGAACAGTGGAGAAAGCTAAGTTCTACTCTATGAGGTTAGACAAGAAGGAAGGAGGATTGTCAAGTTTTATTATTTTAAAATACTTAACGTTTCCTGAGCTAAAAAATAAACAAACAAAACAAGCAAGCAAACAAACAGTAACAAAACCCCATAATCACTATTATTTCACTACTTATAAGATCCAGTGACTTGGGGTCATTAAGGTTGGTTTGTACAATTACCAAAAAATATTTGATAGCAAATAAAACAGATGTACAAGGAAGGACATGTTGGCTGAAAAGACTGCTCTGGTTATTACTCAAAATGCTAATAATATCTCTTTACACAAACAGCTAAAACTCCTCATTTCAAACTCCATTTGTTCAGAATGTGAATATGGACTTATCTGAAATTTACTTTTGCATTATCTAAGAAAAAGGATTTGCTGAGTAAAAAAAATTAAAATAAGATTGTGAAGAACATACTTATGTTTCAGAAAACAAACTTTTCTCCGGCATCAAAATGTCTCACTTACAAATACTTTATTCCTTAATAACAAGACATTCCTTTCTATTAATTAAAATAGGTGACAAAAGACATCTACTTGACCAAGCATCTTTTGCCTACTCTAAACACATAAAAATAATAAAATGACATTAAGAATGTACTTTACAATAGGATTTCTTCCTACTTATTGGCCTTATTATAGTCAGATTGAACAAAAGGTTTTATGTATTATCAGACAGACAAGATAGTTTTTCTCTAGATGATACTCTGATTATTAGTAATGGTTACAGTCACCTAAAATAATCACAGATACCTTTTATGTTTTATGTTATTATCGCTCTTCTTTTTCTAGCAAACATTATTTTTCTTTAAAAGTAGCCTGCCAATTCACATGTGAAACTGAAACTATTGTTGTAAGACCAGGTTTTAAAATAACTTCAAGGCGGAGAGGCCTTTGACAAGAGAGTTAACAATAGAAACCAGGTCACCAGCTCAAGACCAAGACTTTCCTTATTGTTCACAGACACAAATGCTTGGCTTCAGAAGTGCATTGTTATCAAGGAAACCACTGGCCAACACAATCTCTATGGGCAAATTATATCCCAGAACTAATGCAGTTAAGTGACTTTTCCTATCTAGTTGGTAGGAAAAGTCAGTTTCCACCTTCAAACCAAAATTGAACACAAACAAATAGTAATCACTTAGGAGCCAACAAGTGGTGGCTTGGTTGGGCACTGGAGACCATGTTTGCTCTCTCTCCCTGGGTGTTGTGCTGAGGGTGAATGACCTTAAGAATAGCAGGAAGGGAATGATGGATGGTCTGCTTAGATTCCCTTTGTCCCAATTGCATTTTTCACCTGTCAAAAGGTGCTATTTAAAAAAAAAAGGTGCCATAGCAGTCGCCAGACTTAACAACGGGGGACTGACTACCTGGGGGGCTAACTACCTATTCAAGTATACCCTTGGCAGATGACAACAAGCATCTGTACTTTCGAATCCAGCAACAGTGCGTTGCTGATCCAGCAACAGTGCGTTGCTAGGCGTTGTTTTGCTTATTTATTAAACTGGTTTCAAAAAACAAGCACCTTATGCTACTTACCGACAGCAATTGGTCTCAGTAAATGCTGTGTTCTGGGTGTCTAGGACAGCGCTATAGCTGATAATGTTAATTTGATGATCACCAAGGCCTAACTTTAGAGACAAACTCATATGCAGTGGTGAATCTCTAGGCAAACAGCTGCGAAGGAAAACTGTATGGTCAGCTACAAATGCTCCAGCTACACAATACTATTTATTCCAAATCTGTCATTTATTTTTGTATCTCATGCCCACCCTTATGCCTAGAATTCCTTTTCTCTTTACACCTGGTCAAATCCTGCCTACCCTTAAAAGTTTCAGTTAAGATTCTTCTTGTGACCTCTCTGGGAATAATTACCCCCATGTTCAGATAACATGGTGACCCCTGTGTGCTAGGGTCTGAGCCTCCAGATTTTATAATATGCTACTCCACTTCACCTTCCGAGGTCTTTTACATCACCCCGGTTCTTCCATCAGAATATATAGTTATCAAATAATCACATTATACAACTATCTCTCGGCTTTTGGATTTCCTTAGGGCAGAAATAGAATCTCAGTTCTTTTTGTAACCAACCCTTGCACCTAGAAGTTCCTTCCTACAACAGCAAGTCACAATTTTAAAAGGAACAGGAGATCTGTATACATTTACTGAATTGCTTTAAACTGAAGGAAGAACTAATGTCTCCCGAGCTTTCTTATCTTCTTAATATCCTTTTAATAGGTAAGAAATAAAATTGAGATGGTATCT
>NW_007726727.1:480246-489384 GCF_000696425.1 Galeopterus variegatus
TTGGATTTCCTTAGGGCAGAAATAGAATCTCAGTTCTTTTTGTAACCAACCCTTGCACCTAGAAGTTCCTTCCTACAACAGCAAGTCATAGTTTTAAAAGGAACAGGAGATCTGTATACATTTACTGAATTGCTTTAAACTGAAGGAAGAACTAATGTCTCCTGAGCTTTCTTATCTTCTTAATATCCTTTTAATAGGTAAGAAATAAAATTGAGATGGTATCTTGTCATGCTGGACTGTTCTACCCTAAATTAGGAAGGTGTCTATCTGTCTGATGTCTGTCCTTTTCACTGCACTTCTGGGGGGCAGAAGGCACGGCTGCTAGCCAATTCCTCTGGAAAAAGTTCAAAATAGCACTTCTATAAAAGCTACACACATAAAACCACTTTATAACCATATTAAAAATCCTAAAGTTGACCTCTAAGAGAAACCACTTCATATGGCTTCCCCAAACACGGCTAAGTAAATTTTCGATATTTAGCTGCAATTTACTTGTTTATTTTTTCATTCTGCTACCAGCTCTGTCCTAACCTGTGTGAAATTGGCTGAGAAGGACCAATTTTATTCAGGTAAAATTTCAGATGGGAGGCATGATGCCCACTCAACGATAAAAAGATGATGAGATAGAAGGTAGCTGTGAAGGGGGAAAGTCCTTTCTAGTCGTAGAAGAGAGGAGAGAGGGACCCAGGTTCATGTTACTGAGTAACCTTTCTCTTTTTAGCCACTGTGTGGGGAAGAAAGTCTATTTCTTCCTAAAAAGAACTGAGAAATGAAGTAGAGTAGTGAGTAGTGAGGTAGAGTGAGTCTACCACATTAGCTGGTTAAGCTAACTCCTCAAATACTAGATGGACAGATAGTTCCCAAGGGAATTAATAATAAATCCAGAGATCGTGTGAGTTAAATTTAAGGTATGAAGACTAAACCAGGGTCATATTAGCCAGGGGGTGTGAGGTGCAGGATTTAGTGAAAACGGAACTTATTTGCATGGAGATACTTAATTAAGTCTATGTAGCTCTATTAAAAACCTCTCTAAAACACAGATTTTTAACTGTCTACTTGCTGGTTTAATAATTAGCTTAATTTCTGTTTATAAAGAAATAGTAATGCAAAAAGTTTTCTATACCTAGGGGAAGTCTGTTTAATCAAGCCATGATGGCAAATCCAAGATACCATCACACAGATACAGAGATTGACAAAGTACATGGGCAGAAACTGGACTCAAGGATATTGATCTTGCAACCCCAAATCATTAAAGTGCGAGTAACTGTTACATACGCGAATTGAGCAAATGAAATAATCATTTGGAAATCGCTTTGAAAAGCAGAAAAGTACACCCCCCACATATAAAGGATAATGCAAAGGATAATGATCATTACCATAGTCTTACAGAATCGTGAAATGGGATACAGCTAAAATAAATTCAATTTAAAATTGCATACAGGGCACCTAACAGAAAGAGGTGTTGAAATTATTTTTCAACACTTGGGATGGGAGGGCCAGCAGTGATATTCCATACTGGCTGGGGAGAAGGGTAAATGGTGATCCAATCTGAATACAAAGCAAATGCCTCATTTTAAAATTTTATTTCCTTCTTTGTTTATTAGTTTTTGTGTATAAGTGGGCATGCATGCTACATGGCAGGATGAGATGCAAAGGATTCACTTCTTTTCTTTTTTCATTCCAAATAAATAGGCAAGAGAACTACATCCAGGAGGGGCTGGATCAAGTCCAATCTCATATGTTATACTAGTTCTCAAATGTTCAATTTTTCTATATCCTGTCAGTTGTTTGGTGGGTACTTCACAAGTAACCACTGATAATTAAATATGTGAGTATAAATATGTGAACAATTTACTTGTGTTTCTAAATGAAGTAGTGAAAATTCAAGGTCCACCCTATAACAGCTAAGTCTCACTCGCTTTTCTATGTATTTGCTTGAGTGAGCGAACTACAGTAATCTCTCTCCTCCACTGGGGGGCGTAGCTACAGCTGACAAAGGTTTGAGGAACACTATTCTACTTCTCAGCAAATCACAAGTACACTTGGATGAGCGCAGTTTGCTACCTTGCAATATTGACTTAGACCCAAACAATATGCTTTCAAGATCTTTTAACAATTATTTTCCTTTTGCACAAAACACAGAATAAGCTTAAAAGGCTATATACCTTAATCCTTTGCTCCAAATGCAGGTTGCTCTGGGATGAAGCAGAAAATATCTATTATTACCACCAGCAGTTAATGGTAGTAATGATAATACGTTATCTCCACCACACGGCGATAATGGGTTTTTCATTATTAAAGAAGTTGTGGCCTTTATTTATAGACATCGGTTAAGTCAGGGAAAATGAAAATGCAAAATTATGCACAGCTCAAATTTCAGGAGCTCTTAAGACTCAGTAGGAAGAATGCTCACACATCATCTTACAGATTAAAAAGAATACATATTATTTTAGTCTAATGTTATGTCCACACAGATGTTGCTCTGAGGTTGCAGGAATAGGAAAGGTAGTCATAGTAAAGAAAACATTTTTTAAGATGTGATTTTTATAAAAAAAGAAAATAGGTCCTAAAAGTAATCAGTTTTTCTCTAAACTGTGTACAGACAAGAGAACATTATATGCTCTTCTGAATTATGACTTTTTCCCCCTAGGATGACCTCAGTTGGGAACGAACATGCACACAGCCAAATGGAATTTGCACTAACCATTTAATACAGTTCAGTGTTCTTTTCCTCTTGAATTTTAGACTGAAGTTTTATTAATACTGTCTGTAACACAAGTATATGAAAAATAGTATCTCCCCAAAGTGGCCCCTAAAATTGTATTTGCTGTCAGAAGAGATGCATATGTTCTAGGAGTAAACTGGGTACTTGGGAAATTATTCCATTTGGTTTGATCAATTCCAAAAAATAAATAAATAAAATAAAATATAAAGAACAAAGGTTAGTTGTGAGCATCACAGAAAGACATGTAATGAACTCAGGACTTAACAAAGTACTTCAGGTAATTTTAAGAACGAAGGGCTCAGAAATTAACAAAATCTTATTTTTCTAAACATAAGGCTACTGCTAATAACAAATGAACAGAAAGAATAAATAAATAAATAAAACCTAGCTTTGTTTCAGTTCCTGTAGGAGAAAAAGTATCTGGTCTCTAGCAACCTCAAGTAATTTAATTTTCCCGTTCATCCGCCCTTTGCTAGACATCCATGTCACAGTGATCCCAAGGCAGACCCCAAATGAGAGCCCCACAGGGAGATGGAATTAGTCATTACAAAAGGATTTGTCATACTACTGAATAGACTAGACGAGGGAGAGTAAACCAATATGGAGAAGGCCAAAGAGCAAAGCATCACTAAATGCCATTTATAAAAAATCCTATTGCCAAATAAGACCAACAATGCACAATTCTTCACTGGTTCAAGGATTCAGATTTGGGGGGAATGAATTAGCAATGATATAAATGAAGTCTGTTGCCTAAATTATTATAGGTCTCTTACTAAATTGTCATCAACAACATTACTATGGATTTACATGAATTTTCATCTGCAAGTGCTAAGTAAAAATATACCAGTATTTTTGTATAAACATCTCATGTACTGCTTTTTAAAACATTACAAGTGATGTATGACCACTATACAAATTTAAATTTTACATAATCTTGAATATAAATCATATATTTTCCTTGCAGGTATTTAATTACAGATGCACAAATTACAACTTTTTTCTCACTAAACAATCAAATATTTCTTGAATACTACATGTATTTAAACACCTATATGTACTTTGTCCTATTTCTTTGGATTCTCTTATCTTTCATGTATGTTTTCCCTTTTAAGCATTTCTCTGTTATAAAATAATATATAATCCCAATAGGGAAGATAAAATCACAGAAAAGTAGAACAAATTACATACAGTCCTAACACTCAAAGACACAGTGTGTCATTGCTTTGTATATTTCCTTCTAGCATGTTTCTGGGGGTGGAGAGAAGACTGATGACAGGTTTAGGTTAAAAAAAAAAAAACAAAAAAAAAACTTACCATGTGTAAAAGAGAGAACAAGTCACAGCCCCCAAGACAGAGCTGCAGTCTTTTTATAATCTAATCTTCCATTTCTATTTGTTAGAAATGAGTCAGTAGGTCCAGTTCACATGCAAGGGGAGGGGATCACACAAGAATGTAAACATTGGGAGATTGAAATCAACCATTTGGAGCCATTCGGCTGCAAATACCATCCTGCGTTAAACATCTTCTTACATTAAAAAAAAAAAAAGGGCTGGCCCGGTGGCGCACTCGGTAGAGTGCGGTGCTTGGGAGCGCGGTGGTGCTCCCGCCGAAGGTTCGGATCCCATATAGAGACCGGTCCGCTCACTGGTTGAGCGCGGTGCGGGCGCGACACCGAGGGTTGCGATCCCGTTACCGGTCACGAAAAAAGACAAAAAGGAAAAAAAAAAAAAAGTTGGTATTATTTTCTTAGGACAAAATCCCAGAGATGGATACAGGGCTCAATGGTATGATAATTTTTTAATGTTCCTAGTAGAATCACCATCCTTGTGTGTTAGAAGGATATACTTTACTTGATAATGCAGCTTTTTCTTTTAATTGTTGCTGAATCCTATTTAATAATAAATTATTGCAGCTGTTATCATCCATAATCATAATGATATCAGTCTTGAACTTTTTTGGTTGTAAAGAGTCTGTTTTTACTGTCAGGGCATATTTCCTTCATTAAAAAAACCAATAAGGGTTTTTTTTAATGATATGTGACAGTTTATGAAATATGTATTTAGGTGGGGCGAGTTTTATGCACCAGAAAATCTGGTTGGGTGTAAAGTTCTTAAAGGATGATGATGATAATGATGAAAAGTTACGACTGTCATCATAATAACTTAACAGCTACCATCAATAAGTCCTATCAAATCCTCACTTTCCCATTTTATGGGTGAAGAAAGTGATGCTAATATAGTGTGATATTTTTGAGGATGTATCCAAAAATTCTTTGATACACTCTTCAAGAGATGAACTTACTTCTGCCTTTGTGTATGGGCTGGGCTTAGTGACTCGCTTCTAGTGAACAGAACACCTATAAGTGGTGTGCACTGTTGCTTCTGATATTAGGCTATAAAAAACTGTGGCTTCTGTCTTGTGTGCAGTCATCTGTCACACCATAAGCAGCCCTATGGAGAGTCCCACAGGGAAGGAGTTGAAGCCTCTTGCACATATACATGTGTGTGAGCTTGAAAACGTGTACTCTGAATACTTCAGAGACTACAGCTCTACCCAACAGCTTGACAGTAACCTCCTGAGAAATCTCGAGCCAGAACCACCTGGTTTAGCTGCTCCTGTATTCTTAACTCTTGGAAAGTGTAAGTGATAATAAATGTTGTTTTAAGCTGCTACATTTTAGGGTACTTTGTTACAAAGCAATAGATAACTAACATATAAAGCAATTCGTGCAAGATGACCCAGCTAGGAGTGGTGGAGTTCAAGCTCTTAGCTGCTACATTTTAGGGTACTTTGTTACAAAGCAATAGATAACTAACATATAAAGCAATTCCTGCAGGATGACCCAGCTAGGAGTGGTGGAGTTCAAGCTCTTGACCATTTTAACATACTTATTGTTAGGAAAGATGGAGAGAGCATGAAAGGAACTAATAACTTTCAGAATAACTTTCAAGACCCTGATCTCTCAATGAAAAGAGAAATAAAGGGGCAAATATACTGGCTTTTCGTCTACTCCCAAATCTTACATAAAAGCACTTTTGCCTTTTTTTTTTCCTCCCACAGTATCTTGTTCTGAAATATCTAAAATACCTGTCAAATGGGACTCTTTTTATAAAGATCTGATTTTAAAAAACCATTAAGTAAGATCAGTCAGGTTGTCTACTTTCAAATCACAACAAATTCTCTAGTATAGTGGTTTCCCAAAGTATAGTACCTGGAGCAGCAACATCATCAATATCAGCCTACAGTTTGTTAGAAATGCACACTTTGAGTCCCTGACATAGGCTACTGAATTGGAACCTCTAAATACAGGGCTCAAGAATCTGTGTTCTAACAGGCTTTCCAGGTGATTTTTATGCACACAGCTCTAGATTTAAGACTTCTATGAAAATGACAGTGGCTACCGTGTAGCTTTGTTCCTACTGATAGCTGGAAGTGCTTTCCAGATAAGTGCAAAGGCTTTGGGTGGCCTTCAGCCTAATTAAAATGTTTAAAGAGATTTAATTACTAAATGCCAGCCCATGCAAATGTAAAGATCTTTTCTACTGAGATTTTGTGATGAATTGAATGCATTTTTTTAATCAACTGCTTGGCAAGCAGTATGGGTTTTCTTGTTTGTCAACAGCTACACTAATGCTAAATGTATTTATTCACAACTTGACAAAAAAAATTGCCCTGCAATTAATCATTTCCCAGTACTAATTTGGACAAAATAAAAATACACATCCAAAATATATATCCCTTTCTCATTGTAGGAGTCACACACATAAACAATAATTAGATCTATTTGGTATCTACATATGTGCAGGTCTTTTTGGCAAAATAGTGTCAGACACTCAAAGCATGTTCATCATCAAAAGGGTATTTCACTTTTAAAACAATATATGTAACTGAGAAAATCACTAGTCATTTAAATTATTTTCAATTATGAGTTATTAAAACCAGGTTATCTATTAATCATATTTCCATTAATGGATTTCTTAATAAGGTGTGAATTTTTAAATAATCATCTATGTTTAAGGAAGAAAATTGTTTAAAATAAAAAAAGTTAACATTAGTTTTTTGAAACAGGTTAAAAAAACAATCATCACCAGCAATTAGCTCATGAAAATACACTGTGCTCTGGTTCACTAGTTTTATTTAATATGTATTTTCTCAACTAGATAACATGATAAAATTCAAGGTCGATAAAACTGAGTTAATTTTTTAAAAATCATTTTACTTACTCATCTCTAGAATTTCTACCCCATTTCCCAAATGTAATAGTACTAGAAGTACCATAAAATACTGCATTTAAATAGAAAATTCACTGCAAAGTTGAACCCTAACAATGAGAGGAAATGTTACGAAGTGATTACAAAAAAGCAACTGTTTGAATATAAAAAATATTATTTTATTAGTATACAGGAGTGGGTTTTTTCCACCATCTTTTCAATATTTATTGAGCAATTATTACATGGCAGGCACTGGAATAGATGGAGTTCGCTACAGAAATCAGTAAAACTCTGGTTTGAAGGTGCTCACAGTTGGGGACGAGAAGTGGGAAGCCTGTGTGTGTGTTGTGTGGGGTGTGATGAAGACTATAATCCAATGTGCAGGTAGAGCAAATACAAGCAAGATACTTTAAGAGGAAACTCTGATTCCCACCACCGAAATATTAGGTCATTAACAAACTATATCCCAAATCAACATACCTGCCAATGGAAAAGTTAGTTCATAAAAATTAGAGATAATTTGTTTTTAAAAGTAGGTAATTAAAATATTCATACATTGTATAGCGGTTTACTTCTAACAACTTATCAGAAATATACACAAAAGTTCATAAAGACACATAGTTCATGGTGTTCACTGGAGGAAAACAACCCCCACAAAACTATGAACAACCTAATATCCATCAAAATGGGACTTGATAATAAGTTATCAAACATTCTTTTATGGAATGATGCAATCATGAAAAAGAATTAATTAGTTTCATTTACATTAACATAAAAATGTCTCTAAGACCTATTATTGAGTAAAAATGAAAGTCACAGACCAATACATATGGGAAGGGTCCATTTATTTAAAGATCAAATTAAGAGACAAATGTGCATGTATACGTACATGCACGTAAACACATCAAAAGGTGGACTGAGAAGACTCACACCTGAATTCTGACTCTAACTGGTACTAGGAGACAATATGCTTTCAAAATGTTTAAGCTGTACAAGAATATAGCATTCCTGCATCATGCGTAAAAAAATGTTTTTTCTTTTAGTGGGTGAACTCTAGTTATTCTGACTGCTTGTCTTTATTACTGTTGATTCTGGGTGTGAAAAAAAAACCCTTAAATTCCACTGTGGTAATAACGAACACAGAATCCTACCAATAGACAAATAGAAGTAATATTTAAAAACACTGCCTAGCTTGTTGAATATTTCTCACTTTTTTGTTTTTGCAGAAACACATTATTGTATATTTACTCTGTAGAAGTGGGGTACTTTATGATGACTTCTAAATTCTTTTAAGAAAAGAAAATTCTGTAAAGAAAAAGTGACTGTGATAGACAGGTTAAGATCCAATCCATAGCCAGTCCTGGCTTGGCAAACCACTCTCATTAAGAGGCTCCCTTATATTTCAGGAACACACACACAAACACACACACACTTGCTTGTCATAAACAAATAAATCCATCTCCCCTGGAAATGTGTCAATGTTTTCCAAAAGCAAGTAAAGAGTGCCATATCTTAAGCCCTAGAAGACCAATCAGCTTTATATTGGATCTTAGCTTTCATAGGCTTTTGAAAAAAATCTGACCATGGAGCCAGGATGTCACTGGCACATATGGAAGTTTAACCGTGTCCAGAGAAGGTTTAAAAGCCCAAAACTCTCTATGTATTCATTCTGCAGTAACGGAAAGCACTACGGGTGAATAATTTAATTTCTGAAAAAATTAGTCAGGTCATTTACTTGTTCTTTCTTTCGTTCTCCTTGTGCTTTGTACAAAAAACAAGGGTGTGAGAGGTAGGGCACAGGGGCGGTGGACACATCCATGAAGGTCACACACTAAATCCTTCGGTAACTTCCCTTTTCCTATAGCAGTCAGGTGCATGCCACCTCTGCCCCTCTTTTTTGCCACACCAATGTATCACCTGTCTAGTATTTACACAATAATTTAAAACTTAATATACATTCTTTGGAAAGAGAACAGAATCACTATCAGTAACTTTAAAAGTTGTTTTATTTCCCATAAATTGAAGATAACAATAAAATAAATACAATATTTTTATTAAATTTTAACTAGACATATCCTGCCAGTGGCTCTGAGCCAAAGCAAAGTGTTAAAGCTATATTAGAACCAAGAGACATTCCTGAGACTTTCAAGAACTGAAAAAGTTAAAAAGGGAATAACTTTTTCACTTTCCAATATTGCATTG
>NW_007726727.1:490849-492449 GCF_000696425.1 Galeopterus variegatus
GTGATTCCATCTTTTTAATCTGTGTTTTTGGCTGCTTGAATACATTTCCTACACTTCCTTTATCTGAACCTTACTCATTTGTTTATACGCAACTCACATGTCACGTCCTCCATGAGAAGTACTCAAATATTTTAAGTGAGAGTTAAGTAAATAATCAATACTTGCGAAGTCAAAATTTCCATTTGACAAACTAAGGGAAACATTAAGTCTACTTTTGTAAGTCTTCAAACAACCAAGATGAAAATATTTTTCACATCCAGTTGTTAGAAAGGACTGACAAAATAAAACCCATCAGATGCTAGAGAATCTACCAGGGAGGTATCTTCAACATTTTTAGGCTAGTATTAGCAGCTTTACATTCCATTTTCCCAGCGGACATCTCCTTTCTGGTATTCTTGAATTCTCCAGCTCAATGAGCAACAAGATATTCTACTAAAATGACTATTTTGATAGATACAGATTTTCACCCACTTCCACATAATTTAAATTTCAGGGGCGGGGGGTGACAACTATAGTTGGAGTTAATTTAAAGTGGTGGCTAAATCTCTCAGAGTGTCTATAAGATTAACTCTGAAGTGACAGATCATAGATTCATAAAGCCTTAAAGCTTAAAAGGACATTAAAGATAGTATAGTCTGTGATGTGCTGGTAAACTGGCTCGACAGGGCAGAAGGCGTGGGGTTGAGGGCAGGCTGATTTGCAGTNTGAGCCAAAGCAAAGTGTTAAAGCTATATTAGAACCAAGAGACATTCCTGAGACTTTCAAGAACTGAAAAAGTTAAAAAGGGAATAACTTTTTCACTTTCCAATATTGCATTGTGAAAATTTTCAAGCATACAGAAAAGTTGAAAAAATTGAACAGAGAATACCCATGTACTCATCCTCTAGATACTGCCAGATGGCATTTACTGCATTTCCTCTGTTGCGTGTCTATCCTTTTATCCATCGCTCCATCCAGGAGTCATGGCTATTTAATATTGTTAATACTGTTATTTAAACATGCACAGAGAGTTCTCTCAAGAATCACCAGGTCTCAAGCCACAATTTTGGAAATACTGTTCTAAAAAATAACACGATCACTTCCTATATCCTTTGCCCATCCTGGATGGCTCCTGGCTATCTTTCCTCCTTATCCCGAACAAACAAGTGCAAAACTGATCGAACTATTTTCAATCTCCACTGCTTACAGCACTGAACCTAAAGATCTCAGCTTGACAAAAAATGCCATTCACAGCCTGGCCCTAATTTACCCTGTTGGCCTCATGGTGACTACAGCAACTTGTATTTACTGCAAGCTTATGATATACTAGGTCCTGTCCTAGGAAGGTCGCTTGTTTATCTCATATAACCCTCAAAACAGCTGTACGAGGAAGGTCTTTATATTATTCCCAGTTTATAGGTGAGAAAATGGTAGCAGACAAAATTTTTAAAACTGCCCCAAATCTGTTTAATTTGAGATCCTATAATCAAATCACTCAATGTGGTCCCATTTCTGCAGTGGCCTTCTTTTAACTCATGTATGTTTCTTCTAACACCTTTAGTGATTCCATCTTTTTAATCTGTGTTTTTGGCTGCTTGAATACATTTCCTACACTTCCTTT
>NW_007726727.1:493585-495376 GCF_000696425.1 Galeopterus variegatus
TATACATTAATAAAAAGCAAAAATTATATTTTTAAAGGTTGTAAATTTCAAGTATATTCCACGTGTGGCCCTGAATTATACCTACTGGAATATTTTCTAAACTTGTGGGCCTGCTTTTACAAAGATGAGACTGATTTGTAATTAGAGCATTGATTTTATGTAAATGAGTGCTTCAGGGCTTTTTAAAGGGCTGGTAATGATTAGTTCTCTTAACAGATTAAAAATATTTTTTTCTATTAGTTTCTTTATCAAAACCTTTCTTTTTTTTTTTTCCTTTTTGTCTTTTTTACTGACCGGTAACGGGATCACAACCCTCGGTGTTGCGCCCGCACTGCGCTCAGCCAGTGAGCGGGAACTGGTCTCCACATGGGATCCGAACCCTTGGCGGGAGCGCCACCGTGCTCCCAAGCGGCGTACTCTCCAGTGCGCCACTGGGCCGGCCCTATCAAACCCTTTCTCATACGTAGAAAAGAAGTTTAGTAGTCCAAATTATCACAAGTTCCTTATATCAAGTTTACTAAATATTCCACATCCAATCTCTCACTCTGTCTCTGCTTCCCTTCATCCATTCAGATATTTCTTGTGTCTACCAAGTATAGACTACTAAATCCAACCCAAGACACACCTCTGCATCAGAGGTAACATCTAATAAATTCACCTAATTGTCATTCTGCAACTGAAATTCTATTTAGGACTGCATTTCTAAATTACAGTTCAATTAGTAGCTTTGTTTAAAAGTCATGAATACCATTTTAATTTTGCAGATCTTATGGATACAAATAAGAGTCTTCTAGCCAAATCAGTTACATTTTGCAACTGCATAAAGAGTGTTTCAAAGGAAATCTCTGGTATTATTTCATTTTCAACTGGAATCACAGATTAAGGTCTAGAGTAGCCCTTCCTATTCCCTTTGTGAACTCCTTTAAGTTCTTAAACTTTTTTTTAACCCTGAAATACATCACTCATTTCTTCTGTGTTGACCTTCATTCTCAGCATATTTCTCTTCTTTACCTTGTAGCTGATCAGCAAGGACTACAACAATAAACTTCAAATACCATGATGTTTGAGTTATGGAAGTATTTTCTTCAAAAGAATAATGTGAAGAAAATTGTCTCAGTCCGTTCGGGCTGCTACAGCAAAATACCATAAAGTGCGTAGCTTATGAACAACAGAAATTTATTTCTCACAGTCTGGAGGCTAGGAAATCCACGATCAAGGCACAGGCAGATTTGGTGTCTGGTGAGGGCCTGCTTTCTGGTTCACAGATGGCACCTTCTCACTGTGTCCTCACATGGTGGAAGGGATGAAAGAGCTCTATTGGGTCTATTTTATAAGTGTGCTGCTAATCCCATTCATGAGGGGTCAAAACTTATGACCTAATCACCTCCCAATGTCCCCACCTATAATTCCATCACCTTTGGATTTAGGATTTCAGCATAAGAAATGGATTTCAGCATACGAAATGGTGGGGCGTACAGACACTCAGGTCACAGCAAAATTATTTAGTGTGACAGTATTTTTTTTCCCTTTCTGGATACCTGGCTACAAATTAGGAAGTAGGAAAACAATCTTTCAATGCAGTTATTTTCAGGTATTGGGAAACCCTTGGTCTTCCTTTATGAAGTAGCTGTATCAGCCCTTGGCTCTCAAGAAGGCACTGCCTCTTGAAAATGTACGCGTCCCCTGGTCATATGTATACTGGTTACAAATTTGATCATTTAGTTAAAGCACAATTCTAGCTGTGTATGTCAGAAATATATCTAGATATATCCAGAATGCCATCATGTACTT
>NW_007726727.1:496114-497486 GCF_000696425.1 Galeopterus variegatus
GCCTCTTGAAAATGTACGCGTCCCCTGGTCATATGTATACTGGTTACAAATTTGATCATTTAGTTAAAGCACAATTCTAGCTGTGTATGTCAGAAATATATCTAGATATATCCAGAATGCCATCATGTACTTGGGTAACCTCCAAGGTTTGTCACATGTTTTTTGTGCACAAAAACCTTAAACACATCCATTATTGCCTATTGTTTTTACAGAAAACTTAGCCAGAAAGCTAAAGTGCTGACCAATGATAGCCTTAGATCAATATACATTGCTTTAAAAATTATTAGGCCTAAGTGGATGTAAATTTTTATTTTCATTATTTTATAAAAAGTTTTTATAAGAAGTTTTATAAGATTTTATAGGAAGTTGACTTAGACCTGCACAAAAATAGCAAAAGAAACATACTAAATCATAAGGTCTTTAAATACAGGGACGACAGCTTATTTATTCATCTCTAGCACTTAGAACAGTATCTGGTACATAACAGTAGATGTTTAATAAATGATAATAAAACCTCAACTTTGAGAGTGGGGAACAGGGTGAGTGACAGACTTGTGGTTGTGCTGGTGGTTACAAAGCAATACTTTTTCACCTTTTAAACTATAAAAAACCTCAAATATATAGAAAAATATAGAAAAGCTGAAATAAATGTAGACTATTTATATGTACTCTACCTACATGTAACAGTACTCGTACCTAATGTCTTGCCATATTTGCTCTCTCTCTCCATATATTTATGTGTGTGTGTATATATATATATATGTATGTATGTATGTATGTATGTATGTATGTATGTATGTATATATATAGAGAGAGAAACTTGCTTATGACACTGTGCTCCCAAATACTATGGCATGTTTCTCCTAAGAATAAAGACATTCTCCTACATAACCACAATGTTATTATAACACCCAAGAAAAGGAACAGTAATTCCCTATTATCATCTAATATGCAGCGTGTAGTGAACTTTCCCCAACTATCCCAAGAATGTTTCATAGATATACACATCCCAGCCAGTATCCATTCAAAGTTCATGCAGTGCCTGTGGCTCTTACAATCTATTTCATCATGTTCAGTCTTTAAGATTTACTTATTTCAAATTTTCCATTTCTATATATGTCTTAGTCCATTTGCCTCTGAGTGGCAGCAAGTATTTTAAAACCCATAACTTGAAACCGAGCTTTGTGGATTAAAGTAAAAAGGACACTGCAGACATTTTTGGCTCATCCCCTCCACCCTTTGACTAAGTAAAGGTCATTTGGTCCATCCTCCTGCAGGTTAGGCATTATTTCACTCTTGACATACCTTGAGATTTGGGGCATAAATCACTATAAGCATCTTTCGCGTTTGCCTAACCAACTCAGCTTAAATC
>NW_007726727.1:498397-505412 GCF_000696425.1 Galeopterus variegatus
CCGCAACATTCCAGGTCCTCACCATATCTCTCTTACCTGCTCTGGGGATATTTGGGGTAAGTGGCACTGTTATGCCCAGTGCTCTTCAAATTTGAGATATTATTACCACTGTTATTATATTTAACTATACTTCTACCATTGGAAGTTAAATAAGACCTCGATCAGGGATGGCTTGCTCCCAAGACATTACTTACTGTAAGGCAGAGGCTACTGGGATACTGTAGTGGACTGAATGTCCCCCCAAACTTGTTGAAGCTTCGTCCCCACTGTGACAGTGTTAAGAGGGTGGGAAATCCTATAATGGTCATTGAAAGATGGGGCCTTGAAGATGAGATTAGACTGTGAGGACCATGTCCTAGTAAATGGATTAATAAATTGATGGTTTAATGGTACCGCAACATTCCAGGTCCTCACCATATCTCTCTTACCTGCTCTGGGGATATTTGGGGTAAGCGGCGCTGTTATGCCCAGTGCTCTTCAAATTTGAGATATTATTGCCACTGTTATTATATTTAACTATACTTCTACCATTGGAAGTTAAATAAGACCTCGATCAGGGATGGCTTGCTCCCAAGACATTACTTACTGTAAGGCAGAGGCTACTGGGATACTGTAGTGGACTGAATGTTCCCCCAAACTTGTTGAAGCTTCGTCCCCACTGTGACAGTGTTAAGAGGGTGGGAAATCCTATAATGGTCATTGAAAGGTGGGGCCTTGAAGATGAGATTAGACTGTGAGGACCATGTCCTAGTAAATGGATTAATAAATTGATGGTTTAATGGTTGTCGTGGACGTGGTTTTGATGGCTTTAAAAGGAAAGTGCGTGAGAACCTCCTCTCTCTGCTCCACCATTCTCGTCATGTGACAACCTGCACTGCTGTACAGTCACTTCACCAGAAGTGCTCCCTGGACTCTGGACTTCCTAACGTCCCAAACTGTAAGCAATACATAATGTTTCTTTGTAAATTGCCCAGTTCTGGGTATTCTGTTATAAAAACAGGAATGGACTAATACAAATACCAAGTCTTAATTCTTCATTTCTTAGTAGTAGAATCTCAACAAGATGTCAGTTTTTTATTTTTCAGGATCCCTTTCAACCTAGAATCCTGTGATTGCTGTCTGGCTAGTGAGCAAAAACATGGTGTGGGACTTCTGGTATCCAGCCTGGCCTCATTCTTCCCTGGTATCTGAATATATTAAATTAAATTGCATAGGACTCTTTTCCTTTTTTACCAATCAAATCTACAATTAATTGGGTCAAAAAATATTTGGCCCAGTATATGCAAGGACCATAATACAGGCAGGTTCTTAGAGAATATCAGAGAAGCCAAAGGGAAAACAAGTTCTTCCACCGAAGAAATCAATGTTCCTCCAATGTTAGTGAACAAGATGTCTCCTACTCAGTTCCAGCATAAACCCTCATTCACAGGTTTACTGGAACACTGAATTGGATATAGATAGTAGAGGAAGATGAAGCAGATAATAGGAACACAGTAGCTGTGCTGTCCGTGGCATGTGAGGACACAGGACAAAACGTACTCAACTCACATAAGGGTATGGTAATTTCAGGCTTCATTAGAAACACAGGGACATGAAATCAATTGTAAGCCAGACAGGAAAGAATCAAGATCAGTTAGGAAACAAATTTTAATTTCAAGCTTCTAAGGAGAGACTATAAATAATGCAAAATTTAAAACATATTAACAAAAATACATCATGGTATCTCTCTCTCTCTCTCTCAAGCAAAACAGCTAAATTCAAAAGTTTCCTGAAGACTTTCAGTTCTGAATATTGAAAAGCAAATGCATGTATTTCCAGAGAGGAAAAAAATGTATGTGGGAAAATATGGAAATGAAAAGTTTGGGTTGGTACACACTAAAATACTAATGTGGACATGAATGATTCCAGCATATTTTCCTTTTCTTCTTTATATCTTTCTGTAGTCTTTGAAATTTAAAATTGTGGATGTGTAACTTTTGTAATTAGAAAGACAAAGAGCTTTTGCAAAAAGGAGAACATTCAAGTAGTCATATAATAACATTGTATAAACATCTGACATGAAAGTCTCATCAAATCCAAATGTTTTCCCGATATCCTCCACAAAACAATCTAATGACTTGCTCTTAATGAAAGAACAGTACCTCATAACTATCTCCATTTTTGGATGCTGCCAATGGTGGAGACCAGCACCTCTGACTTGTAGACTACAGCCTTGCCTCTCAAAGCGTGGTTCTCTGGATCAGCAGCATCAAAACCACCCAGAAACAGGTGAGGACTCAGAATGGAGGAAAAGGGGATTTTAAAATTCCCTTCTCCTAAAAATGTCATGTTCTAAAGTGATACATATTGGAAATATAATCCACTTTCGGTGAGGAGTTAGAAATTAACTTTCTAACTTAACATCAATTTTATGATTCTCAATGTTACACTTATTAGAAATGCAGACTCTCTGGCCCCAACACAGATCTGCTGGAATTAGGGAATTTATAGGGGAATTACTGACTTAAGAATTTATTCTAGGGCCGGCCCGGTGGCGCACTGCTACAGTGCGCCGCTTGGGAGCACAGCGGCGCTCCCACCGAGGGTTCGGATCCCACATACAGACCGGCCGCTCACTGGCTGAGCGAGGTGCGGACGCAACACCGAGGGTTGCGATCCCGTTGCCGGTCCCGGTCCAGTACGGGCGTGACACTGAGGGTTGCGATCTGTTGCCAGTCGTGAAAAAAGACAAAAAAAAAAAAAAGAATTTATTCTACCCCCTATTTACAGAAGATTTCACAGGGAAACTATGGATAGTGGTTATTATTTAAACTAAGAGGTATAGAAATAAAATTATTTAATCTTTCAAAACTTCTATATGAACTACTTTCCTAACATATGTACTTATAACAACAACAAAACAATAAAAACAGCTATTATTACTACTACTACTACATCAAAAAAGAGCAACTAACATTTATCAGGATCTGATCTGAAGGCAGGGCATTTCTTATTACCAGCCTTGTGTCTTCTCATCTCTAAAGAGAGTTAACCAACTCCCTGAGTGTTTAAGATTCCTTTCAGCTCTGAAATTCCATGACTCTGCTTAAATAGTCCGTGCTTATCGCTTATGTAGCATGGCCTTCAGCACATCATATCACACACACACACACACACACACACACACGAACATATGCATGCTGTAGAGCAAAGGTCAGAAGGGCAAAAAGCACCCTGCAAATATCCCATCCCAATGGCGCAGTGATCTGAATCACAGGAACTGCCTACCAGCTAGGAAGAAAAGGCTCATTGCCTATTAAAACATTCTAAGTATGCTGCCCTTGGAGAATGTCTTTAAACAACTCAGTATGTCATATAGTCCTTTGGGCCCTTCAATTAAAAAAGAAATGGCACATGTAAATATTACCATCTTCTTTTTGGTCTGCTAGTTTGTGTTTAAGAAAGTCCTCCAATAAGAAAAACACATGGTTAATCACCTTTGAAACCCAACATAACAAAGTAGCCTAGAAAGAGAAAGGGGATTTTTTAATGATTTAAATTGTTATGTGGTCAATCAAATTTAATCTATTCTAATTTATTCACACAGAAGGTCAATTATCCAAATGTTCTTAATTCAGCTTGCACCTGATCTTGGTGGTCAGTGAACCATTCAAAGGGCAGCTGTTTTGTGTGTGATGTTTAATATGCATTAGTTATCACATTTTTACATTTTCTTCTTTTTCTACTATTTAAGCTAACATGACCTGCTTGACGAAGTACATTTAAGTAGAGGAAAAAACACTCAGTGTTCTTTGTATTCTGGGATGAAAACACATTCTCTATGGTCTTTCTCTAGTCAATGTGTATGAAAAACCCATCAGATTCATGCTACCGCCATCTGTTTGAAGGAAAACAACCACAACAGCTTTAAGGAAATACTGGTACCACCTTTAGAAAAACCCGTACTGAACAGCAGACCACACACCGTGTACTTCTACTGGCACTAAGCTAGCATCAACCACAAGATGAGCAACTGGACCGGGAGCCCATATGCTGATGGAATTCAGGCAGCAAACCTACTTCACAGGCCAATCACTCCTTCCTCTAAAACGATTTCATCTTCAAAATAAGCCTCAAACGCATGTCAAGGAACAACATTTATATTTACAGTTTTTATGAAGGCTTTTCCTTGTTGCTTGCTCAAGGGTCATGTTTAAATTTGAGTTAACTTATTTATTTGTGTGATAATGGAAGAGAAATCCACCAGGGAAGAACAAAAATATTGGAAGTACTCCATGGTAGATGAGAGAAAGTATGCCAAAGCTCTTAGCAGCAAGACAGGATCAGTCAGGAATTACATTTGGATGCTAGGAACAAAGAAATAAATGTAGGGACTTAAACATACAAGGATGTATTCTCACATAAAAAGTAGCTGACAGAAGACAGGCCAGGGCTGGTATGACACTACCTGAGATCAATGAGGAACTCAGATCCCTTCGATCTTTATCCTCTATCACGCAAGGCTACCACCTTGAGGTCATCTCATAGTCTAAGAGGGCTGCTGGAGCTCCTGCTATTACAAAGGCATTCCGAGCAGCAAGAAAGAGCAGCAAAATGGCAAAAGGGCTCTCTTCCCAACTGCTCCAGCTTCTTAAAAACAACTTTACCAGAAGTCCCCCACCATATTTTTGTTCATATAACCATTGACCAGAAAACGGTCACAAGATTCCACCTAGCTGAAAGGGAGACTGATAAAATATCACAGAATTGGCACTCTGTTGAGATTCTGCTACCAAGGAAGAAATAAAGAACTGATATTGATTATCTCCATAACCTCTGCCTTATACCAATTAATGTCTTAGCAGTAAATCACCCCTGATTGAGGTCCTATTATTTCCAGTGGTAGAAATATAGTTAAAAATAATAACAGTGCTAACAATACCCTTAAATTTGAAGAACCTCCTTATAAAAGTCACTATTTAATTCACACAATGATCACATGATAGTAACAATAAAAGTAACAATAATAATTAATAGCAGAAACTAGTAGCAGCATCTTTCATTTAATGGACACTAGGTTCTACGCTGAGTGCTAAAACTGTATTTTAACCAGTCTTCATATCAATTTGGTGAGGTTTTTATTAACTCCATTTTATGGAGAAGACCTTGACGGTAGACATGGGAAGTGACTTCTCTAAGGCCATATATACTTCACCAGGAAGACAGACCTAGAAATCCATCCAGCCCTCCTGATCACTCTGGTGTGAACCATTACACTGATGAAGTCATTAATATTGCCATTTTACAGTTGAGGAAACTGTAAGGTTCAAATAATTGGAGTGCTTTAATCTACTATAATTATAATTTACTATAATTTTAGAAATTTGTTTGTAAAAATGATTTTTTACCCACTGGCCCTTCAGGGGTCCAGAGGAGAAGTTAGGAAACCTGGACCTGGCTCCGCACCTTAACAATGATTTTGATTTGATTGTAAAAATAATACATGCCTACTGCAAAAAATTTAAATGATCCAGAAAAGGAGAAAGTAAAAATTCTTCCAAAAAGCCACCAGTTAAGACACATAACCAACATGAACATTTTGGTGAGAATTTTCTGGGGTGTTTCTAATCAAGATTTCGAGGTGGGGAGGGGGCAGAGGTGGAGTGTATTAGTCCGTTTTGCGTTGCTACAACAGAATACCTGAGACTGGGTGCTTTATAAAGAAAAACGAAATTTATTGCTTACAGTTTCTGAGGCTGGGAAGCCCAAAGTCCATCTGGTGGTGGTGACAGTGACCCAGGGGTTTCACAATGCAAGATGGTGGGAGCAGAGAGAGCAAGAGAGATAGACTTTCTTCTTTTAAAGCCCTCAGAACCACACACCTGACCACCATTTTTAATCCATTCAGTACTACATGATCCTACAATCCAATCACCTCTTCAAGGCTCCACCTTTCAATTACCATAATAGGATCTCCCACCCTCCTAACAGTCACAGTGGGGGCTAAGTTTCTAATACGCAAAACTTGGGGTACACAATTCAAGCTTCAGTGTGTTTTGAGGGGACATAATTCAATCCACTACAGGGAGAGACTCAGTAATTTGCCTACTGTTTCTGAACTAGAGAGCCAAGACTCAGGTCCACTCTGCCCAAGTTCCCAGGGTATTCTCTGAACCAGGACATTTGTGAGTCTTACCTTTCTTGCTAAAAGACATTCCATAGATATGTGTGACTTAAAGTCTATGACAAAGAGACTACCCTCTCTTTTATTAGACTTTTAAGAGAACTCCTTTTTATGTTTCCCTTTGAAGCACCAAGATGAAGAAAACTAAAACACGACCATAAACAAATTGCCCACACCATGCATGAGTTTAGCATTCCAAAGACGACTCGAGGTTTTGAACATTAGCAGTGCACTGCAGCCAACTCGGTTCTCATTTTCTTTTGCCAACTTCCTAAATCTGCTAGAAATCTTAAGAGTAGATTATATATTTAAGTGATTCTGGTATTCTGGCAAGTAAAAACATAAAATGTAATTAGGTTTCCATATAACTATAACAGAGGAAGCACAAAGTAAGACGGCAATCTGAGGCAGAAGGAGTATGTGCATTCATTTCAATATTTTTTAAATCATATATTATGTATAAAGGACTGGGAAGACAAGAAATCAGCCAGAAAAAAAGGACCTTCCTTCTAGTACAGGGTTCTTCACCCTGGCACCACTGTCATTTGGGGCTAGATAATTCCTTGTTATTGTGAACTGTCCTGTGCACCATTTAGCAACATCCCTGGCCTCTTCCCACCAGATGCTAGTAGCACACCCACCCCAAATGGACAGCCAAAAATGTCTCCAAATACTGCCAAATGTCCCCTGGAGGACAATAGCTGAGAACCACTCACCTGGTAGATCTTCTCCAGTTCACAGAACCTGGGAAGACTTCCAAGGAGACAGTGGTAACTGAGGCAGGCAAAGTAGGGAGGAGAGGGAGAACGTTCTGGGAGAAGGGTCCCTGGGCCAGTAGACTCTAAGCCAGCA
>NW_007726727.1:505695-508109 GCF_000696425.1 Galeopterus variegatus
TATGTAAACATACTAAAGAAATTGCTATAGGGAAAGTGTTTGCTAAGAACAGCTTTTATTGGTGGACGGACTTAAACTTTTTACAAATTGCATTACGGAATGTCATTTTGTTATTTCACTGATGTTCTTTTGTAACCACCTATGTTCCTTTTCTGTAACTTTCTGGCCCGGAGAATAAATAAGGAGAAAGAACCCCAGTTCAGTGTTAATTCCCCCCTCCCCCCAGTTCAGTGTTAATTTCCCGAGGAGGAATGCCTCTCTCTTGAGGGTTCCTGGAAATTAACCCCTTCAGGGTTTCTTACTGCTCAGAATAAATGGGCTTTCAGTAATCCTTTGTGTCTCCTACATCCTGGGGGTTTGAGGTGACAAGCAATAAGTGAGGTAAAATGCATGAAACACGAATTTTCAGAGGAGAGCTTGGAGGTGTGCTTCTGGGGCTGCTGCTCTCTAGAGTGCTTAAAGACAAGTAGGGGATGGAGGAATTACAACCCCTCTCTGAAACTATCTTACTTAACAATGTGGCTAAACACCACTCAAAGTTTTATGATTTTTAAAATAGAAATATTTAAACATATAGACAGCATTTTGCATGTTGCCTAACACACTGAGCAATCCCAGCAATGCTAATTCCTCACTATTGTCATTCTTTGTTGCTATGCTTATTAAAGGAGGACAGGGTACTGATGGCCCATGTCAGCAGTTCTCAGAGATGGCCCAAGAAGCTCTAGTGTCTGGAAATTGTTAATAATATCTGTACATGCATACAGATGTGAATCAGAGTAGTCCTCTTTTTTCCTCAGGGAATATGTTCCAAGATACTCTGTGGATGCTTGAAACAGCAGATAGTACCAAACTCTATATACAGTATTACGTTTTTCCTATACATACATACCTATGACAAAGTTTACTTTACAAATTAGGCACAGTAAGAGGTGAACAATAGTCAATAATAAAATAGAATGATTATAACAATATACTGTAAAAGTACTGTGAATGTGGTCTCTCTCTCTCCATCTCTCAAAATATCTTATTGTACTGTACTCACCCTTCTTCTTGTGATGATGTGAGATGATAAAATGACTATGTGAAGAGATATTGTGACAGTCAATTTGATAACCGAGATGGCTACTAAGTGACTAATGGGTGGGTAGAATAGACAGTGTGAGATGCTGGACAAAGGGATGATTCACATTCTGGGAGGGACAGAGTGGGACAGTGTGAGATTTCACCACACTACTCAGAATGGCGTCCAATTTAAAACTGATGAATTGTTGATTTCCAGGATTTTCCATTTAATATTTTTGGACCGTGGTTGACCGCAAGTAACTGAAACCACAGAAAGTGAAACCACAAATAAGGGGGGGAACTACTGTATCTTCTTTCCAAAATGCATCTTTTTAAAAGGAAATTATTTATAACAAAGGATGTAGAATAGGGGAATTTTTTTTTAATCTTCATATATTTTGTTATAAATGCTGATTTACATTCTCTAATATACGTTTTCCTATAAAATAAGAGAACATAAATTAAATTTGTATTCTTTTTTGAAGCAATTAATTTGTCTGCGAGGCCATCCTTTTCTCGTCCTCTCTCATGAGTTCACGATGTTGCCCCACCTGAGATAAGTCTGGAAAACACAGTCCTGATCAAATTGACTGGGGGCATATGAAAAACACCCTGGCTTTGGTACCCAGAGGTTATTCCAGAGCCAGGGGCCACCTTGAAATAAGGAGAAAGAAAGTGTCACCCTGTGAAAAGGTCAAGGAGGAAGCTGCCTCACCAGCTGTCTGCACACATCACTCCAAGGCAAACAACTGCCAGAGAGTGAAATAATCTGAAGGAGGTATTAAAACAGCACCAGGGCCAGGGAAACACATCTGTGAACACCCAGAGAGTTGGGCGTCATTGTTTAGGTGCTGGAGGGCTGTCCCTTCCTGCACATTTGAGGCAATTTTCTCCCATGACACACACTCTTTTGTCTTCCTGAACATTTAACCTCTGGATTTGGACAGCAGAGACCTGGCCGAGGCCCATTCCTTTAGGGAGTGCTCGAATGGTTACTAAAAGTGACACTTTTCTAATTATTCTGTCAAGCATCAATCTTGGAAGTTCCCAGTTCCTGTGCACTCTGACTGACAGGGCAATCAGAGCTTTACTTAAAGCATAAGCACCAACTTTCTCCTGAACAGCGAGAGCTCCCTGCATGCCCAAAGAACAGAAAAATTCACAGCTAGAAGATGAGAAGTCCCCATAGGCATAAAATTTTACAAGTGTGTGCACACATCCTGCTTGGGAATAGTGCTTTTCTATCTGGTATCCCATTAAGAAGTATATTTCCAAATCTCAACCATCGTGGCTTGGATTGATTACATACTCATGTGGCTGCTAAAAACTCAATCAAAAGGCACAGCAAA
>NW_007726727.1:508995-509400 GCF_000696425.1 Galeopterus variegatus
AACAGATGTTCTGCTTTAGTTTTGCCCTTAGAAATTAGGGTGCATATAATTTCTTAGACAATATATAGAAAGAGAAATGAGATTGGTGGATTACTCTTTCGAATCGATTGAAGGTGATGGTAAAGGCCTGTGAAAGCTGCCTTAGAACATGAGGCTACATGCACAGTGCTGAAAATCCAAGAGGGCACGGCGTAGGGACACAGGTTACATGATGAGTGAGAGCCACCAGGACACACTGCAAGAGGGACTTGACATAGCAATTGCCTAAAATACACAGCAGGGCACCTGGGGTTATTTCCCTAAATAGAAGCAGATGACCCACTACATTTTCAAGATCCCAGAGGCTTGGAGAAAATTTAAAAGCAGATAATTTTGGGACAACTAGATTAATACTAACTAGTCTCT
>NW_007726727.1:511142-515491 GCF_000696425.1 Galeopterus variegatus
GTAACTGCTGACTCACCGGTGAGGCCACAAGCTCTCAGCCCAAACCCTGAGCTGCCAGGTAGCATGACTGGGTGCATTAGGGCTGAGGCCATGCTTCCCCTGGGCTGCTCCCAGCCAATGACTAAGCACAGAGAGACACTAAGACAGGCCCATTCATGAGAGAACAGGACTTTTCCACTGGCTGACTCTGGCTCAAGGACTCCCAACAGCCTTCCCAGTCTCCACGCCCATTTAGGACACTTCCCCACCCAGCCTTCTTTCCCTCCCTTCTCCACGCAGGGTCAGACCCACATTGCACTACGATGGCTGGACCAGCTTCTCCCGGCTCCTTCCCCATTTTCTTTCAAGGGCATTTCCCCTACTAAAATTCTTGCACATGTAATGCCATCTTGTTGGTGTCTGAGACCCTGACTAACATATTCACTATCATTCTGTTTTATTGTCTTCTTAGCACTAAAGACAATTATTTAGAGTGGCATCCAGCAATATGCATTTCGCTAAGCCCTCCAGCTGGTTCTGAGACATGCTCAAGTTTGAGAAACAGTAACCTAATATTATCAGAGTAAAAATCAGGACTGAACTGTATGAATTCCCATTTCATTTCTCAGCAACTAGCACTCCTCTAAAAATTAATTCATGCTGGCAAGTTTTTTATATCCATCAAAAAATGAATTTAATAATACAGGCTTTAACATATCAGGTAAACTGAAGGAATTTCTAGAACATTGATTTGATATGGCTGACTATTTCCTTGTATCTAACTGGCCTTGTAGCTTTTAAAGCAGTAAAAATAAACTTCTCAATTTATACCCCTCTTGTGAGGGAAGCTTAACCTGATGTTGCGCCATTACTAACGTGAAAAAGCAGTTGCACTATCAAGATGGCATCTGGTAAGATGAAATGACACTGAAGTTTGTTGCTATTGATTTCCTTGTGGCAAAACCTGGGTCTTGTTCTCCTTTTTTTCCTTTTAGATCAAGTACTCTGATCTCCAGGAAGAAATGCTACAATTGTGGGAATAGTGACTGCTCAGCCACAGTGCAAGCATGATAACGACAAAGTAGATTGATTACAATCAAGAAACTTATGGACAGTAAGGTATGACATTTTATCTGGCTGAATATCCAAGATACAAAGATATAACATGCTTTACTGCTTATAAAGAGAAACAGCAGGGAGTTCCTTTTCTAGCATGAAACCTTAACTTTCTTTCCCTTGGGGGAAAGTATATTAAATCTAGTCCATTAGAATATTTATATACAAGTTAGGATTCTGACAAGTAAGAATACTTAATTTGTTTTTAAGAATTGAGTAAAGGAACTTCCATAATGATACAAATTCAGAAACTAGCGTTCCTTACTAATTAATGACCTCTGGCCTACAAAGTCATCTGCAGAATTTCTAAATGTTCTCCACACTTTGTTTTTCCTCTTACCTCTTGAGGTCGATAGTATAATAATTATCCTCTGCTATGGTTTGAATGTGTGCAAAACTTAATCCCCAATGCAACAGTGTTGGGAGGTGGAGCTGAATGGGACATGTTTATGTCATGAGGGCTCCACCCTCATTAATGGATTAATGCCAACTATAAAAGGGCTTCAGGCCGCAGGTTCACTCTCTTGCTTTTTCGCACCCACTCTCTTGCTCTTCTGCCTCCTGCCATGGGATGACACAGCCAGAGGGCCATGCTGGATGCCGTCCTCTGGCTATTGGACTTCCCAGCCTCCAGAGCTGTGAGAAATAAATTTCTTTTCTTTATAAATTACCCAGTCTGTGGCATTTTGTTATAGCAACACAAAATAAACGAAGACACCCAGTGAAATCTAAGTTTTTATAATACTAGCTAGAATCTCTTAAACATTAAAATAATACTCTGACGTATTTTTCTCATCTCAAAAATTAAGGAATAGGAGATCAGTTGCTCACAATTTTCTTACCACGTGCAAAGGGTTTGATCAAAGCACATGTCACACCTGCTTAAACTCTAGAGAGAACTTTTGACAGGTGGGGTGAGAAAAAAAGCCACTCCACTGCCTTCCTATAATGTGAGAAAAAGATGAAATGTAAAGGCCTGAAATGACAGATTTTTCAAATAGGGTTTTAGTAAAAGAACAATGTCTTTGGAAACTTAAACTGCAATTTAACCTTGAGCAAGTATAGGGTAGAATATTCTTTAAAGGAAGCATTCAAAATTATAAAATATTTATTCTCTCAACAAATATCTACTAAGTACTACACCAGCATAACCTAATAACCAAGAGTTACTGGAAATGAACAATACCTAATAGTATCATGCACTAAGAGATTTGTAAGTCTCATTATGTCATTTAATACCCATAACAACCCTGTGGAGTTATTTCTACTAATATACCCATTTTACAGGCAGGAAAAAAAAAAAAGAGTCTTAGAGGAGTGTCACTATCCTCTCAGTGATGGAGACACAAGCATTACTCAAAGCACAAATACTTGAAAGGAATGAGAGGCTCAGAAGGACTACACCAAGCTAGCTCCCATAAGAAAGGAGAAAGTGCAGCCTAAGCAAATAAAAGAAACTCCTAATCTGAAAAAGAATGTGTTAAACCTCATGGAGGGAAGTCAATTAAAATTCTCAATGCCCCATAATATGGGAGGACACATCTCTTATCCTGAAAAGGCTTAGGGAGTTTTCTTACCGTTCTGTGGAATGTCCCGTAGAAAGAGTCACGTTGACTCCCATAAGAAAGGAGAAAGTGCAGCCTAAGCAAATAAAAGAAACTCCTAATCTGAAAAAGAATGTGTTAAACCTCATGGAGGGAAGTCAATTAAAATTCTCAATGCCCCATAATATGGGAGGACACATCTCTTATCCTGAAAAGGCTTAGGGAGTTTTCTTACCGTTCTGTGGAATGTCCCGTAGAAAGAGTCACGTTGAGGTCACCAAAATGCAGCAAATGTTGAAGTGGAGATGGTAACGAACTACTCAGAGAAAATGGCATTTGCAACCAAGGGACTAGGAGCAACTATTCACTAAGCTAGTAAATGCCCAGAGTCAAAGTCCCATGGAGATTTATTATGAAAGCCCTGAAAAAAGAAAGCGAGCAGGGATAAAGGAGGGTGAGCCCCTGGGGCACAACTCCTGAAATCCTATTTGTATAGACTACACTGCATACTCCCTTGACTTTAAGGATGCAGCAGTTTCTATCAGCTGGTGTTATCATCTTGAGAAATACTGCGTGCAGCATGTCCTGCATGGGGACTGGCGCCATGTGTCTCTTCTGGCTGTGGCCAGAGGTCATGGCTGTCCTCTTAGCAGAACACATCACAAGACGTTAACCCTCTACAGAGGAGTTAACTCATTTGAGAAAGTCACAGAGGTTAGAGGGATAGAGCTGGAATTCCCTCCCATAAGCTGGCTTGCTTCTTTACCTCACTAGATGGTCTACCACCGAACTAAGTACCCTGGAGAATCTAATGCATGCCTTCAAGAAACGTTACTGAGAAAAACAGCAGAGGAAATAAGATGACTGTACTGTGCAGTGTCTCCCACTGCACACGCTCTTCTGCCATGTGACTCTGCCATTCCCACAATAAGAGATGGGGCGTAATTCTTACCCCTACCCCACCCAGCACCTCTGTTAAATCTGGGCAGGACCTGTGACTTGCTCTGACTGACAAAAAAATCATGGAATTGACATGGTATTTGTCAGTCCTTGCCTGAAGGCTTCCATTTCCTGCCTCTTGGAAGCCAGTCACTATACACAATCACTCTGAGACCACCATGCCATGAAAAGGCCAAACCATATGGAGAGATGAGATGGGATGTGGAGGGAAAGAAAAAGGAAGAGGCCAAGGAGTAGTGAGGTGCCAGACAAGGAAGCCGTCTTGGACGTCCAGTCCAGTTGAGCCTCCAGATAGCTCTGGCTCCATCCACCAATGACTGTAGATGCATGACAGACCCCAAGAGAAGACCACCCAGCTGTATCCCCGCAAACAGGCAGAATCACAAGAGATAATAATAAATTGCTGTTTTCAGCCACTGTGCTTTGGGGTTGGTTTGTTAAGTAAGCAATGGATAATGGAAACAAAATTGAATACAAAATTACCTATATGACTATATAATTAAAGAAGAAGTAGAGTACAATTTGAGAAGTTATAACAAGGAATGTACCCTTGCTTGCAACCAGGTCTGAGGGGTTCGTGGAAGGCTCTCTACATATTTACATTTAGAGTAAATAGAAGAAAAAAAACACGAGATGGGAGAGACTAGCCCGGGCAAGGCACTGAGGATGGGGATGTGCTTATACCTTCCAGGAAGGGAGAGAAGATCAGTGACCAAGTTAAACCAAATGAACAAAAATGGGCATGAGATG
>NW_007726727.1:516531-518200 GCF_000696425.1 Galeopterus variegatus
GCTAAATTTAACAAACCACATCCATGGCTCTCCTCCTTCTTGTAGCAGTTGCATGAGAGATGAGGAAAAAAGTAGATACAAAAAACTTGTTCCCCCAGAGACCACAATGGGATTGAAAAAAACGTATTAAACACACAAACACACACATACACACACACCCCTAATTGTTACCAATACTCAAACACTTTCGTGTTTAGAGTGCCTGATTGCCTTGGTTTAAGAGAATTATTTTCAGAAAATTAGAAAATAATTTGATATTGCATTATCAAGTCTAGTTTCCTCTCAATTACCTACTTTGTCCATCCTTGAAAATATATAAAATGAGTCCAATAAGAACATAGCAAACAATCCCTTTCTTGGACTCTAAATTGAGGTAATATTAATACAGTAATACTCAACTCTTCAATATATGGCAAAAGTAAAGTCTAGAAAACCACATGTCCATAACAAGGTTCTTCAAAAAGTTCATGGAAAGATTTGTCTTACGTTTTAATTCTATCTTTCCACAAATTTTTGAAGTACCCTCATATTTTACTACTGACTTATACACTCCAAAAGATTTTTTTTTAAAAAAAGATGTTTCCATTCTTGCTGGATGTGAAGTTTGTGGCAACCACAAAGTGTCATATGTTAGCTCCAGATTCAAAATTTGATAACCATGGATTTATTGCAAGATATACTGGATTTTTATTATATGATTTTTATATTTCATCATAAATTTTGTTTATTGAGTTGTCTTATAATATGTTTGATGATAATTTTTTTTTACCATACTGTCACTATTATAGTTAGATTTACTGTTTAATTATATACAGACTCTCTGAAGACAATCTTAGATATTAAAATACTTAATGTCTAAGTACTTGTTAATAGGTTTTTCTTTAACATGTGGGGTCATTTAGCAAAATGCTTTGTTCAAGGAATGACAGAAGTCAATCACTCTCAATTAACTAAATGATCACCAGAGGACCATTTTAGGGAGGGACAGCAAAAAATAAAATTCTTCCACCTGTACATGTAGGGTTAAAAAAGGAAACATTTAATAAAGTCCCATGTCTCCAAAGGGGAGAAAATAAAGATACTTCCAATTCCATACTTATAACCTTACACCACAAAAAATATCAAAGATGATGACATTATGGTGACAGTAAAAAGACAGGAAGCTAACTAAATGTCTTAACCATGGAGAAATGACTAAAATATAAGAGTATAATCCATATAAGAGAAAATGAAATGGCCACTAAAAAACTCATTACAGGAAAATACTTAATGTTGTAATAAAATGATTTCAGTATACTGTTAAATGAAAAAAACAGTATGATCCAAAATTTAAAATACATGTGTATTTATACACATATAAAAGGAAATACTGGAAGCAGACAGGCCAAATGTTAATAATCATTATCTCTGAGCTAAGAAACAATGGGTAATTTTATTTTTTGTGCTTTTCTGTATTCCAAATCCTCAATAATGACCGTTTGTTAAATTATGGAACTGAGTTATTTAGAAAATGAAATAAATCCCATAGACACTTAATTCTGAAATTTGTAATTTTTAAAAAAATAAATTAGTGAAGAATAGAAATTAATTTAGAATTCCAAAAAGAACGAGTGTTAAAAAGATATGTTTTAGATACTTTAAGAAAAGCCTTCTGCACCAAGCTGCCAGG
>NW_007726727.1:518428-519334 GCF_000696425.1 Galeopterus variegatus
GAGTGTTAAAAAGATATGTTTTAGATACTTTAAGAAAAGCCTTCTGCACCAAGCTGCCAGGAAATCATTAAGACTCTTTTGACCACAAAGTACGAAGCACATAAGAGTAGACATTGCACACTTGGTTTTGGGGTGAGTTTTACTTGAATTTTGAGCCAGTTTCATTTTAACAAGTGACTTCATTTGGGAAAGACATAAGGCTGCTTTCTACAGATAATTTCTGGGTATCAGCACCACTGGTCTTGAACTCCCCAAGGCTTGTCAAGAGCAATGATAAAAGGTGTGAATTGTGTTTAATTAAAATGATTTGCTTGAAGTCAACTGAACAAGGGTTTATCACTGACAGTCACCTCTTGACTTCTCTCATCAAGCCCCCTCCTCTGAAGGGGCTACTTGTGATGTACTTAGTGATGGAAAATAGGTAGAAAGTCTAATCATCTTCTCATGGTCACTGAGTTTCAAGCACACACTGCCCATCATCAATTGTGAGGGACTCAGGGAAAGTACTGACAGACCAAAATTTTCTAGAACTTGTACTTCTACACATTGAAGAAATGAATATTACTGTGTTAAAATGCCTCAAAACAATGTCCCCAAATCTGCTATCTTCTTGGCGGTCTCATCTTTTAGATTTCTGTGGATATACCAAGTAGCTGACAGAGATAAGACAAGACTTAATTTAATTGGTGACTATAAAAAAGAGCTTGGCCTCCTTTCAGAAGAAAATGCCAAGTCTTCCTATATTTGCTCATCTTTAACTCGCCTTATGATATTGCTTTCTTTCCTATTTAGAAGGTCTCACCCAATTCTAAAATACTGTTGCATATAAAGTTTTAAAATAGTTTTTTAAAAAGCTTCACTTAAAATTAGATTTAAATACATACTTCACTGGCTGAATACAACCTT
>NW_007726727.1:519758-553491 GCF_000696425.1 Galeopterus variegatus
TTTAAAAAGCTTCACTTAAAATTAGATTTAAATACATACTTCACTGGCTGAATACAACCTTCCTTTTAATTTATCTCCACTGAATTTTGCTTTGTTTTTGTGGGGTTTTTTTTATGCCCATGTCTAGGTCATTCACAATTCTTACAGGTCTTTTCTACTCCACAGATTTCTCCCTCAGGAAAGCCCTATTCCAGACCTAGAAACGGGAAGACTCAGTGGTTTGGGGTGTGACTTTGTCTCTTTCTAGCTATCAACACAGTGGTCCCCAGAACCCCAACATAACCAGGCTGCACTTTTCCCACCCTCAGAACTGCTCCCTTAGGATGCCACAAAGGCATGAGCAAGTAGCCCCAACCCTCATTTCCCTTCCTGGTCTGGAAAGAGAAGAGGAGGAAATGGGCGTTAAGTATCAGAGTCTTAACATCATACCTCTTGTATTAGTGTCAAATAAGTAAACGGCATAAGTGATCAACACAATGTTACCAAGCACACCACTCTGAGCTCCCAAGTCAGGAGCTGGCAACTCCTGACATGGTAGGAGAATTTAGTTAAATCCCCTTTATATCAGCAAATCAGAAAAAAGAGAGCGGATATAAACTCTATCTAACTGAAACAAGACATTAAGGACTCACCAACAAAAATGCTTTTTAATTTGTAAGAAAACTGAGTTATTTGGCCTCACTGCAACAATGGCAGAGAAACTTTGAGTTTCTCCTCCACAGAACAAAAGCTGTGCTGCTTGAAAGTTCTGATTAAAGGTGAATCTGCCACAATTCAGAAAGCACAGCCCCAAAGAGGAGTTGAAGGAGATGGCCTCCAGGGACAAGCAGGAACTAAACAATTCAGGGGAGGTCCTGTAACTTGCTACCCACTTTAATTTGTCCTCTTACATGTTTTCAATGAAAGACATGCCTTGTAGTCCCAAACTTTTAAATCAGATGATCTGCTGAGCATGAAGCCTTCAGGTTCCTTCACCAACCATGACATTCTGACCTTGCACATGCACTTCCTCCATGTGCCGCCCCGCCCCTCACCTCATAATTGATGGGTTTTTTATTTCCTTTTGAAAGTCTGTACAGTTATAAACCTGCAATACTGCCTGGAAGGATAACTTCATGGGTCTGATATAGAAAAGCTCCCTTAGAACCACAGAATTCTTTTTTCTCCTCTCTCTCTCAATCCCAAGTTCAATTTGCCTATCTGCTTAATAAAATTTCAATGACATTCAGTTTATGTGTAACTAATTTGTGAACACAATTTGAACCCTTAATGTTTTATATGTTCTTTCTCAAAAACCAAGGGTCAGGCCACATTCATGTACGATTGGGACTGGACTTGTCTCGTAATATTCTCCTAACAATGTAGCTACCAAGGTAGGCAATTCAGTAAGCCTGATAACTTCAGGTGGCATGAGTCAACAATTCCAGGGACCACAGGAATGGAAGCTAAGAGAGTAAAAACTGAAACTGATATCTTTATTAACTAAAAACTGGATATCTTTAATTTGAGGGATCAACATGTTTCCATACTTACAAAAACCAGGGAAAGTTGATTCCAGCTCTGGATTCTGGTCTCATGGAGAAACCACGAGCATTTATTCTTGTGATTGCTGTTAAGAGGTCTCTAAAACCAGAATAACTATTTATAACGTCCTCTGAACTACTGTCATAATTCTTGAATCTACAAATACATGCAAACTTGCCTCATACCTACTTGTACCTGTGGGCCAACAATCCCAGGGTACTGCCTTCTACATCACTGGTTCTCAAACTGGCTGCAGTTTGAGGGGGGCCTTTAAAAGTCCTGATGCCTCAGCACCTCCCCCATCCCAATAAATTGATTTAACTGGGTGCTGAAAGCTCCCCGGGTGCTCCTAATGTGTAGCCAAGCATGAGAATCCAAGCCCCTTCACTTGGCGGCCTTTTTTTTCCCCCTGAAGACAAAGTTTAGTCTTATTCATCTCTTCATCCCCAGTGCCCTCCCCCTGCCATCTTCCCAGCTCTCCTCACAATCACGGTCTATAATTAGAAAACTGGTGAGAGGTTTTCCTGAAGTCTGTCTGGGCCATGACACTGTCAGCTCCATGCAAGGTGTGACAAAAATGCATTCCATGCAGGGTGGCAGAAATACAGTGCAGTTCAAAAAAATTATTTTGTTGAATAAAAGAAATTCACTGTTACACAATAAAATAATAAAAAATTAATAACAGCAGCTGACACTTATACAGGCACAATGTGACAGCAACTGTTTTAAGGGCTTTACAAATATTAACTCAGGCCTAGCAATTAGTGATTGTGCCAGGATTCAAACCCAGGCAGCCTGGCTCTAGAGTCCCTTTTTTGATCAATTAGATTATACAGCACCTGGCTGGTGGGAGAGGCCACCTAATGCCGCATTTATATAAACGACCACCACAACCATCTCCATGAAGATAGCCAGCACTGCCACTGCTTTTATGGAATGAGTTATTTCACCTAAAAAATTAAGTTATTAACTCAATTTTACAGATCAAATAAGTGATGTGCAGAGAGGTTAATTAACTTGCCCAAGGTCACACAGCCAGGAACTGGACTGAGCATGAACTCACCTGGACTCTGTCTGTCATGGAACTGCAAGCTCTCAACCACCGTATAATGACTCTTCTGGTTGGAGAGTTGCATATTTAAAAAAAAAAAAAGCTATCTAATATGTATGACAAGCCAATCCTACAACAATTTCTTGGTCCCTGGTTTTCGCTGCTATTTCCAAACATTCACTAGCATGTATTTAGTTTCATCTCATACATCAAAGCAGCACCACCCACACATTTGTGTGAATCCAACTATACAGACACAGGGACAGAACAAGTGAGAAAGAGCTAAAATTAATGAGTAAAATCTAGCGGTAACCCCGCTGCTATCCCATTCAAAGGACACTAGTTCTTGAGAGAGATGGGAGGGAATTAGCCCTATGTCCCCCTCCTCAGGTCAGCATCTCCCCAAACTACAGGGACTCTGGCACTTAAAGGCACTAAAATGTACAGATAACTTAAAAGGATTTTTGAAACTAATTTTGGTTATAAATACTTTTTTTCCTTATGAACTGTCTTTAGATTCTCACTCTCATATGGGATACGACTCTACTGCACAGTGGCTAGAGATCTACAGTAACTACAAACAGAAGTAAAAACTAGCTCATGTCCTGTTTCTTCTCTGGCCCACCCTCTAACACTCAAAAACAAGGTACAACTTCAGAGGGAAGAGGAAGAAACAGCAATGACGTCTCATCTTGATACTGAACATAGGAAATAAAAGTATGTATATCTCAGTTGGTAGCTGACAAAAAGACGATTTGTCTACTAGCTAGAGAAAGTCACATGCTGACCATAAAGTAATCTGTAAAAGAAGCTTGTACGAAGAGCCACCTAGATTAAAAAAAACACTAAGTTGTGTTCTTTAAAAAACAGTGAATATTCATTTCTTATATAGACCAAAGAAAAACACAGCAATGACCTTATGTCACATATTATTACGAATCAATTTTCTTGATCAAACATAAAGTTGATCCAATATCTCCATCTTGAAACACTCTATTATTACGACATTTGTCAAATACTGAAAGATCTGACTACTGCCCTTTTCCCCCGAATAGCACCTGGAACCCAGGTAACAAACAAAGACTGTAGGTTGTAACAAGAATAGACAGGAGACTGAATCACAGCAAAACACTTACAAATCAAGAGGGGGGAAGATAAGCACGGAGAGCGATTAAATGCTCAAAGAGCAATAACAGGAAAGAAATCTCTTGTGAAAAGAAGCAGTTGATGGTAACTTAATGGGGACAAAAATGAATCAGATCTACTTCTTCAGTGACTGAGCTCAAGAAAAGGTAATTTCATAAAGTTTATAGAAAGTCACTTGAAAATTACACAACTTGTAGCCTACTTTTAAAAGGAAGGAAAATAAAAGTTCTCTGAGAGAAACCTAATCTTCAGAAAAATGAATTTGCAAAAGCAATTGATAAACTTTACCTATTAACTAGAAGATTAGCCTTCATTCTCATCTAGGTAAGAAAGTCACTTCAGAACTGATAAATTCCTCTGCGTTTCAGGGAGAGATTTTGACACAGAAATAGAAGAGAATAAAAATCTTAAAACACACAAGGTGCGATGGGGAACGAAAGAAAAACAGGTGTTAACAGAGCTGGCGTGGGGCACGACAATGGTATGCAGGGGCAAATTCTCAGACTGGTAAGAACAGGACTCATATGGCACATTAGGTAGGACTTGCTGAGTGCTCAGCTACAGAAAATAAACTCAAACTTAAGAGGGAAAAAAGGGAACGAGTTGGCTTATACCTGAGAAGAATGCTGATGTGATTCACAGAAGAGGGGCTACGGAGCTACAGCTCAAATTTGCACAAACATTAGAATAACTTGGCGGGCTTGTTAAAACACACAGATTTGGCCTCTCCCCAATGTTTTTGATTCTATAGATCTGGAGTAGGGCCCAAGAATTTTCACTTCTCACAGGTTTCCAGGTAATGCTGATGCTGTTGATCCAATCACACTTTTGAGAACCACTGAGTTATAGAAACCTAGACTACAGGAAATAAGCCTTATGACTAAGGGAGTCTCTGTCATAAAGCTTTGCTCCTTGATCTTACACAGGCTTTCACCAGGTATTAGGCAATGTAGCTTCCTGAACCACATTGTTTTAACTCATGATGCCAGAGGCAGGTGGTCTTTTTTTATGAGCTTCAGTAGGAAAGCCCTAAGGGGGCCTCTAAGGACTAGAGGGACTTGTGGCTGAGACCAGCCCTGAAAACCACCTACTTTGTCAGGGATACAGTAAGGCAATTGGCCTGGGCTGGGCATAAGCTTACCCTGTGTAAAAGGGGAGGGAAACAGAGTGGAGAGAAACCAAGTGGAGATACAGAGAAAGACGGAAGCCATTAAATTTGATGGCATCAAAAAGATCACAGGCAATGGGATAAGGACCCCCAAAGAAACAAGAGAAAGAGTCATAGGAAAACATAATGAGCAAAGAACAACAGGACAATATGATTATCACAGCCCATAATAAAGTTCACTTTGGCACCAAGATGTACCATCAAATTCACCTATGATACTGTTCTTTACAAACATATCGTCGATCTATATTCACAGAGCAGTGTTGCTCACATAATCTGTGGTGAAGGACCAATTGTTTCTTAAATTTTCTAAGTCACTGACTGATATTCTTATAAAATACAATAATATGAATTACTAGAAAACTGATCTTCCACTTTTCATGTCATGGCAATGGCAGTTTATAATAAAAGTTTCTAAATGGTTATTTTCAGTTCTGTACCTATCACAGATGTAAAACAAGCAGCTCACAGACTGGCACCGGTGCACAAACTGGTCCTGCCTGGCCCAACAGCACCCTTTGAGATTCACTGCTCTCGACCATGGTGGGTCAGGACATTTCTGTTACAACTACCCAACTCATTAAGAAAACGAATAAGCAAAGCTGTATTCCAGTAAAACTTTATTTACAAAAATAAGCATTGAGCAGGACTTGGCCATGGCCATGGGTTATACTTTGCCTACCCCTGCTCCAGACCAGGGCTTCTCAAACTCTAACGTGCTCAGGAATCACCTGGGAATCCTGTGAAAACACAGATTCTGCATTTCTAACAGCTTTCTGGTTGATGTCAACATTGACAGTCCCTGGACCACATTTTTGTTAGTAAGGTTCCATAGAGGATTTGCTGTTAACCCGGAGACTGGGATGTGACCTCAAGTACAATAGGTGCTTTATACTGAGTCTTTTCTGAGCCTTAAAAAGACTACAGAAAAGACTACATCTGTCAGTCAGGTAAATGCCTTCCTCTGCTTTAAAGGGATAATTACAATTAGAAAAACTTGATAAGGACAGGCCCATTGGAACCAATAGCAGCAAATACTGGATGGTTTTCCACTTTCTCAGTTAGCCCAGAAACTGACATACAATAGGTGATGAAGCAATAATTGTTGACTACTGGCTGGATGCAGAAAATACCAAGCTGTGCCCACTGAGAGGAAGACTCTAGGATGGAGTTGGGGCTTTAATTTCTGACCTGTTCTCCTACCTACCTAAGATATTTTGCATTGGTTGTTAAACTGGCACAATTTTCAGTAGGTAGTGTTTTTAAGGTTGCACTATATAAAAAAAATTGAATCACAGAATTTGTTCTTTCAGTAAAAGAACTTTTCTTACTTTCATATTTTTCACTTTTGCTTCTTTCACTCTTCCCACTTGAGCATCAAATACTCTTCCTTGGAATTTGCTCACCAATGTCAGAATTTAGATTAACTTTTTGGTGGTTTAGCTTACTAGAGAAGAAGCTCCACTCACAAAATGCAACCACTGATCACAGCTTATAAACAGAAAAATATCAGAAATCATCATCTAAATAAAGTGTGAATAGGTTATCTCCCCTAACTCCTGTTGTCCAAAAGCCAACATTCTTCGGTCACAATTACACACTGAAGATTCTAAGTCACTTTTGTCTCTGTCTCAGAGTCATGTACTGCTTGGGATTAACGAGCTAGTGAAATCTAGAAGGTCAAGGGTTAAAGCTCCAAATAGATTTTCTGTTCACTGCTTATGATATCAAGACCTCTGAGTATTAAAGCAGACACCTAAATGTTTGCACAAAAATATTCTACTAAGTTTTAATTGAGAAAAAGGGATGTGTCCAGAATGTTCACAGATAACGATTAATGAAAGAACCCACAGATAAGCTGGAAGAAAAATAATTAACTCGGATTTGTGCCAGCTGGCCCTGGGGAATGCTAACTAGTATGTGTGTTAGAAGCGCTCCATTTCATAAGACTTCAAAGGTAGCAGTAACGGAGCATCCTCAGGAGAGTGTCCTGGATATGTAGACAAAATAACCATGGACGCTCAGGAAGGACCTCTAATTGCAAGAGAGTTGCCACCCAAATTAGGGGAAAGTTGCAGCGTAAACTATTCAGTGGACAAAAGCTTTTTTTTTTTTTTAAAGGTCTGTACTAAAGCAAGCAACATTGCTTAGTACACTTTGGTAAGGAAGCAGTGAAGTAAAGACAAGGGAAAGGAAGGCGGCTCTAAATGGCAGTAAATGTTGGACAGATTCCCTCACTGTTACCATCTATGTCAATGCCCACAAACTCCAACTCCAAATCAGCTATGACATTTCTTTCTCCCATGTATACTATCAGAGAGATCTGCTTGACAACCCTATCAGAAGTAACAACCCCTGGCATTCTCAGGCCCCTTTCATTTTTATTTTTCAACCTAGCAAGTATCACCACCCAATACATTAAGGATTTGTTTTACAGTATGTGGTTATTCACTCATTGGCTTTACTGCCTATCTTCCCCTCTAAAATGGCAGGTCCAGGACAGCAAGATTCTATTTCACTCACTGCTACCTCAGTGCCTGGAGGAGAGCCTGGCATATATAGGAGGATATCAAACTGAACAATCAGGAAAAGCATCAGGCAATTTCTTATACTCAACCACTTCTTTTCTCAATGCAATAACATTAAAAAAAAAAAAAACCAAACCTAACTCGTCTAATAATTATGTTATTTCCAACTTATATAATACTATAATTTGATTAGTGGTCTATTTCTCATTAACAGTCTACAAATACTTCTACTTATAGGATTCATAATCAATTACTTACCATGCTGGGACCAGTGACAAAATTTACTTAGATATCCCAAAGTCTGTTAAATTCCTTAAATCACTTACCATGAAACAAAATAAGGCATATTAAAATCTGAATTTTGAGAAGAGTAAAAGCCTTACTTTTGATTTGTTTCTGAGAGCATGTCAGTAAGAAGCATGAATAGATTTAGAGTGTTCCTTAGAGATTCTTTGAAAATGTGGTAGCTCTCAGACACACCGACACAGAACCAACTAGACTTGCCAGGATCTAGCTATTAATAAGAAATACTGGCAGGTGAAATGGTAAGAAAATGAGATGGGCATGGAGGGCCAGGTATTCTTGGAAATTTTAATCAACTGAATATCAGGAAAAGAAATGCAAAATCAACCTTTACAAATTCACAACTGTCTTGGGTTGACTGTCTCCCCAAAACTTAATCCCCACTTCAACTGTTGAGGGTGGGAAATCCTATTATGGTATTTGAAAGGTGAGGTATTGAACAGGTGATTAGATTGAAGGACCACGCTGTAGTGAGTGAATTAATATCCTCTCCCCCCCCCCCCCCCCCCCCGAACCATTTCTACCGTGTGAGACCCCTGGGTCACTACTGCCACAACCAAGGCCTTCACCCTATGTGTTCCCTGGACTTTGGACTTTCCGGTCTCCCAAACTGTAAGCAATAAATTTTGTTTTCTTTATAAAATACCCAGTTCTATGTATTTTGGTATTAGCAACAGAAAAGGACTAGTACAACAATAGCGGGAAAACCATGGGGAGGAAAGGAAGAGAAAAGAGCCTGAGGTGCATGGTTTTCTGTTCTCCAGCTTATGCAGAGAGGTTACCCTAAGTAAGGGGCTATTCTAAGAGTAAAGGGAGACTAAAGGACAGGTTACAAATTCATATGCACAAAATAGTTTTTATTCTTCTTAGACTAGACTCTCAGGTAGATTATCACCAGAAAGAATGGCTGCCTGGACTTTTAATCTTTTCAGCTCTATATGAAAGAAAAACCTGTTTTCAAGTAGGTCTGTAAGAATAGGAATGCAAAGGTGGTCATTTCAAAAGTAATGTCATTTTGTGTAAAGTGTTGGGCATTCTATTAGAAAATAATTCCTACAAGAGTTCTATTACCCTAAAAAGTGAATGTTTACTTGTAGAAAAGGTATTTTAGCAAACACATGTGGTATGGAGTGAAATGGGTATTGCTTTGTTAAATTAAAATGAAGACCAAGCCTGAAGAATTCCTGAGCAGACAAAGCCAGACAGGCTTCATGAGTGATCTTGCTTGATTTGCAGGCATAAATAAAATTTAACTTGAGCTGTTTCTTGTAAATGCCTACATTAAAAAAAAAAAAAGAAAGAAAGAAACAATGCTAACCAATCAGAAGCCACCAACTAACTTATAGTTGTATAACAAGGACTTTCCAGCAGGACAGACCTAATAAGGTAACTGTATAACTGTATAACTTTGCTTTATTTCTGTGTTTTCCCTATAAAAGCCTCTCCTTATATTCCCTTGGGGCAGAACCCTGGAACCACTTGTGCTTCGAAGCTGCCCGACTCATGAATCACTGTTTGTTCAAATAAACTCTTTAAAATATTATGGTGCTTCAGTACCATTTCCTTCTAGAAGCTAGAGAATAGAAAACTATCTGCCCCAGGCTCTTTTCTCTTCCTTCTCTCCTGTTTATCTTTCAACAGCTCCATGCTTCTGATATGTGTGTATACAAGAGAAAAAGAAGATATTCTGCTTTGTATTTAATTATGCTCTAAATTTACAATAATTTAAAAATAGGAGACACTTAGCACATATTAATCCCAAAATATATTTGTTAGAACTTAAGGGATTTGCCTAAACCTGATACTGAAAATGTGGCATGTGGTTTTACTAATCTGGTCTCAAATTCTAAAGATATTGAAGCATATACCACAAAGCTGAAAGAGCTGGCCTCTTCTCAAATTGGTACCAAATGATACTTTGAAGTTCTTTCAAACATGAATTTAATCCTCCCTTTATTAAATTGTGTTTTCTTGGTTGTCTGAGCAGAGAATCATTGCAAGCTACTGAAACACACCTTCCATCAATTTCAAAACGACGCATGCAGTAACACTGATGACCAATGAACCTGTTTCAGATACCATCCATTTCTACAGATGCACATTTATTCTAAATCTAGGTTTTGGAAATGATACTGGAATTAAACACTCAGAAAAATAACACACACTAAAGATTTTGTTGTGCTTTAGAAACGTTTGCCAAGTTGATACTTAGAGCAATACTTTTGGGTATTATTTTCATGTTTTCTTTACAGATGAGGTGATAGAAGTTTAAAGAGTATATCCAAATGGCTAATAAATATATGATATGAAAAGGTGCTCTACCTCATTAGTCATGAGGCAAAGGCATTAAACCACAACGAGATGCTGCCACACACCTACCAGAATGACTAAAATTGAAAAGACTGACCATTACCAAAAGCAAAGTTATGTGAAACATGGCAAACACAAAAGAATATACAGTATATAATTCTATTTATGTATTAAATTCAAAAGCAGACAAAACAACCTATGATATTAGAAATTTGGGAAGAAGCAAGGGGGTGCAAGAGGAGGCTTCTAGGAGGCTGGTGCTGTTCTAATTTTGATCTGGCTGGAGGTTACACAGGCATGTTCACTCTGCCATAATTCATCAAGCTGTATACTTAGAGTCTATGTACTGTTTTGTATGTAGGTTATATTTTCAGGGTTTATTAAATTTTTAAATGACAATGTCATATGAAATAATCGCCCCTCTAAATGGGAACTGTGTGTGTGTGTCTCGATTCATACAATAAAACAACCCTCTGGAGTAAGTACTGTTATTATCACCACTTTATAAATGATGAAACCAAGGCACATAGAAGTTAAATAACATGCCCAAGGTTCCACAACCAATAAGTGGTAAAGATAGGATTGGAACCCAGGCAGTCTGGCATGAGAGCCCACTAAGAATCTTTTCCATTCTTAAGCCAGTCCTTGGTGCTGAGGTAGCACATTTCTTCACGGACATTCAAAGGGCTTAGAAAGCATGACTCTAAGTTGGATCTATACCAGGAAGCACAGTCACATCAAGAGAGGTGCCTTACTAACACCAATCACTTCCTCCTGTTTCCAAAATCAGGCCTCCAGAGGGCAACAGATTTGCTTAACTTTCGCCAAGAGAGTTGGGATTATTGTTGAAATTCAAGCTAACTGTCCTTTCTTTATATTCATTTACAAAAGATATTTTACATATGCCAGATGTTGTTGCACACTTATTCTACACCTTTGGAATTCTAAGTTCATAATTAAAAACATAAGCTAAAGCATACTCCCAGGGATAACATTGTATGTAGTGTTTTTCCTTTAAATGTGTTCAAATTCTTAACAAACTACCACAAAACCCTACTTTTATTTCCTACCTTATATCATTTTTACTCCCTATGATTTCAACAATACTAGTGGTTAGAATTCTGTACATCAAAATGATGAAGATCAGACCAAATTTGTTCTACCACCAGCAGAACAAACTCTTATTACCTTTCTCCCATCTCAAGCCCAGATGGAAAATAAGAGAATCATAAAATATTTAATGATACACTTCATGTGAATCCAGTTTAGTAAGTGAGTTATTTTGAAAAGATTCTTGTTTAAGACAGTTTGGTAGAGGAACTCCGTTTCATATATATTACAAACAAATAAGAAAGACATTAGTTATAAAGAAATTTGCGTTAGGTCCAAATGAAAGTCAGCATTTGGGCTAACAGTCAAGCAAAATAAATACAAGTTTCAGCTCTATGGCTGACAATAAGAGTGGAAATATATGTCAGTCCATAATATTTTCCTTGAATGATGCTGTGTTTATTACTTGATCAATAGAATTATCTGGTACACATAACAGACAAATAGTTGTTAGTATCACTTGATTTGATTTAAGTTCAACAATAATAGGCCTTTTGTAATTTTCAGTTGCAGTGTATTCAAAGTGACTAATCCTTATATCTAACAAGAAAATCGATACCTTTGAAATAATTGGCTTCAGGCTCTTGGGAACCTCTACTTCTGAGCAGGTGGACAGGGTTCTACTTGAAATAATTACTGCCAGAGCTACAACCAGTTTCCTTGCAAAATCCAATCAACTCACCCATACTATTTTTTAGACTGTTCTCTGAATTTTGTGAAACAATGCCAGGATTGAAAATACCGCTTACATTTCTATGCTTTTTAACTGGCTTTAAAATTTCAAGATTTGGGAAATGTACTGTGAGATGAACTGTGCATTCATTTTCCTGATATAGCATGAGAAAAATACCTCCCACATACCTTTATCTACCCAAGATGACAGCCAATCCCAAAAAAGTTTAAATAATCCAAGCATTTGATAACATTCCATAGGGTAAAGTCAAAATTTTTGAAGACGAAGGAAAAAAAAAAAAAAAAACGGCTCTGCCAGAGATTTTTTGTTCTTTCCTCCCTGCATTGTAGTTTTACCAAACTGAAATTTGAGATCAGCTACTAAGAAAAGATATTTCAAAGAAAACACAATGATTATCCTGATAGATTAAAATTTTTGAAAACGAAAAAAAAAAAAAAAAAAAAAAACGGCTCTGCCAGAGATTTTTTGTTCTTTCCTCCCTGCATTGTAGTTTTACCAAACTGAAATTTGAGATCAGCTACTAAGAAAAGATATTTCAAAGAAAACACAATGATTATCCTGATAGATTTAACCCCTTTATGGCTCTCTATTATTGTTAGTACTGAATTTTAGTAGACACTTAAAAATTCAGTATTTTATTACAGCCATCCATCCTCTGGGTACTTTATGGTCCAAGCAGCTTAAAGATTTGTGTGTTATGTCCCTGGTATTTACAGATTTCAATTGGTTTGAGAATCTCTGGGAGAAAAATGATTCTTCCCTTAAAAGGTGCATAAAGAAGGAATAAGTGAATTAATAAACGATTAGTAAGCCACTGATGTTTCTATATAACCAATGAACACAAGGTGCCTATGTAAACAGAAGATTCTTTTCTTTTTGCAAATACTTTCTTCATGGTTGGTTGGCTTTGAATTTCAATAACTTTGCTATTCCTAAACAGCACTGGAGAATTAAAGATAAGTAGCTGATAATGCCTTACCATTAATTTTGTGAATTAAAAGAGTGAAAACATAAAGGTCACCAATTATCTAAGTCATAAGGAAAACAGACAAGTATACTACTAATATAGGACAAAATTTTATTCATATAAAACAAAATAGACTATTGCCAGTATGTTAATCAGAAGCTTTTATATTAAATTCAGACCACGTACATATTTTTTAAAATCTGGTATTGTTTTCATTCATGATTTTCTTAGTTACAGTTCAGATTTCCTACATCTTCAGATATTTTAGTAGCAAACAAAATTTATCAGATACCCTAACAATATCGATAATGATACTCAAATAAAGTTTAATATCAAATGGTTGTACTATATACCTACGTCACAGGCCTGTTAAGAGAATTAAATGAGAACCATGCACATGAGATACTAAAGACTAAAAAATTTTAGTCTTTCCATGTAATAAGAATCCATATGAAACCTTGTTATCATAGACAACTGAGTAACTACAGTTGAAACAAAGCATGTTGGTATTTAATTTGGTTACTAAACTAACTGATTAAATATTTCTTGAATGCCTACAATGCACCTATGACAGGTATGGTAGCTACATTATAGTTAGTTACATTCTAGTTAAAAGAAGAAAAGACACACGTGAAGCAACAACAGACACTATGAAACCGTGTACTTATTTGCTACTCAGTGCATATGTTACAAACTGTAATGGTAAGAGATGAAAATTAAAAAGCATTCAGAAGGTGTTGGGGCCATTATTTCTCAGTGATATGTTATCCTATAATCCTATAATTTTCCAATATTATGATACCTTCAGTGCCTTTATGGAAGGAATCTGAAGCTGAATCCTCTCTAAGTCATTTAAGCATAAGACTAATCACTGCAGTGTAAATTACACAAATAATGTTTCATGCCAACCAATGTTTCACTGTTTGGCACACCGTATCTTTTTATTACCTTCCACCTCACTCTGACTTTGCAAGCACAGCTTCTGAAATAATATCCTGGGGACCGCTTATAAGCTTTTCACCCAAGATGAAAGTTAAATCATCATGCATTCCAATGGAATATAGGGCAGGATTTGCATCTGGGGCTGTGAAGTACATGTGCTGGCTTACTCACTCTCACAAGCAGGAACAAGGCAGCTCTCGATGGTGAGAAATCAGAATATTATGCATCTGCCTGCAAGGAGCGAGGTTACCTTAGGATCAGCTGTGAGCAATTTGAATGCTTGATATACTTGAGCTTCCTTTACACCGCCTCCAAGATCCAAAAAGTTGGCTGGCTTCCCACCATTAAGGAAAATGATGTCACAAGTAGCCATGGCGAGCCCAGCACCATTCACTGTGAAATGCAAATGGTACACAGGACAGGATAAATTTAGCAACATGAAAGGGTCCTCAAACATTTTCCCTCCCTCATGTTGCCAAAACAGAACTCTTCTCATTACCAGGCCAATTTCTGCCCTGTTTGGAATTCCATTTAACTAGATGAGTTCATGAATTTTTAGGATAAAAAAATCAGAAAATGTGTATATAAAGGATGAACAAATTTAACTAGATGAGTTCATGAATTTTTAGGATAAAAAAATCAGAAAATGTGTATATAAAGGACGAACAAAGACCTGGGAACGAGAAGGATTTATTGTGAAGTTAAATCAATCTGGGAAACAGAAAAAAGAGAAGAGTTAAAGTAACCAATTTAGGCTAGTAGTAAAGGAGGGAGTTTTAGGTTCTGGAAAGTATAAGTTTAAAAGAACTGGGAAAGACAAAAAAAAGGCTAAGGGAAGTTGCCAGGACCCATGAATATTCCTTTTAACGTCCTTTAAGAGACTCAAGCGAAGAATGGAATTCTTTCAATTTTTGCTTGATGAGAATATGCTGTTTTGAATGTGGCATCCCTCTGGGATTGAACCATAAGGGTCCCCACTTCAACAGGTTTCCATACATTTTTACACTTAGCGTAAACATGCATGTTTATATAATGTTATCTGGATAAATGTGGAAAACAAATGAACAAATGATGGCACCATAAACAATATTCCTATCCTCTTCTTCCTCTTTCAAATTAATATAAGAAGTGTTCACTAGCAACCTGATCATTAAAAGTTGAATCAAAATGTGCCAACATCTTAGGAGCCTTCCTTAAGAAACCAAGTAAAGAGTTTCAACACTGAAATTCTTCTCCAGAGCTAAGTTTTATCGATCAATTGTACTTCTATAGCTCCTTATGCTTAATTATATGACATTACCTTCCTCAGGTTAGAAAGCATTTTTTAAAAACTGTGGAACACAGCAGAAACTCTCAAGGTAAAGTACCCTTCACTTTTTCTGACTCCTGAATTCCCCAGAGAAGCCTAAGAACTGCACCTAATTTAATTAAGTATGGGACAACTAAAATAAAAATGTTTTATATAGGATTTTAAAACAATTTGAAATGTGTTAATCGTAGCTTTTGAGGCTGCTACTTAACCAAATCATGCACATTCCCTATAGAGACTTCAAAGAATCTGTATTTAAATTTGTTCTAAACACACCATTATGTCTTTACCCTTTCTAAATGCCTTTCAAATACTGATAGTGTATTAGCTTATCAGGATCAGAACAATGTGAGTGATCTGGTACATTACAATTATAGCTCCAATACCAAACAAGAACTTTTGGTATCACTTGTAATTGGATGTCATTTTCTATTGTATTGAACAGCAAAATACTAAATGAGGTCTCTTCAGTTCCAAATATAATGATACTGTGGTTTAATGAGCTACAAATCTTTTTTATTTTAATTCCATTAAGATTAAGACCTTGGTTTCCAGTGCAATGAATTGGTTCTACCAGAAACACAATCTTGTGCAATTAAGTATGAAGCATATAAATCTCAGCATTATAAGCTGTGAACAATAACAGAAATTGTATTGCCTCTACAGACCTATTCTTATCTCATCTAAGTAAACCATTTTCACAAATGCAGATGAGTATGATGAAATCAATTGTTTTATTAATAAACAACTAATATAAGGATTAATTTTATTTGATTATCACAGAATCTGAAACTTTAGTAAGACAATTAAAGTATATATCCTCTTCTATTTCCTTTGAGAAAGCAGTTTTGTTTTAAACCCAAATTTCAGACTAGTTTCTAGCATATTAACACAACTTGAGTAGCAAAGGTTCAGGTTTTTATTAAGCAACGTTAACTGAGATGCTTTAAATCAGTGGTTCTCAACTGGGATGATTTTACCCACCACAGACATTTGGAAATGTCTGGAGGCTTTTTTTGGTTTTTGAGAAAGCAGTTTTGTTTTAAACCCAAATTTCAGACTAGTTTCTAGCATATTAACACAACCTGAGTAGCAAAGGTTCAGGTTTTTATTAAGCAACGTTAACTGAGATGCTTTAAATCAGTGGTTCTCAACTGGGATGATTTTACTCACCACAGACATTTGGAAATGTCTGGAGGCTTTTTTTGGTTATGGTCTTCACAGCTGGGGGCTGTTAATAGCATCTAGAGGCCAGGGATGCTGCTAAACATCTTATAATGTACAGGACAGCCCCCTACAGTAAAGAATCACTCACTCAAAATCTCAGTAGTGCCAGAGTTCAGAAACTCTGCTTTAAAACAGTGACCACAGATCAAAATGAACTTTGAGAAGAAACTTTGGATTGTTTCCTAAGACCTTAAGGCTACAAAAAGTACATTTACGTGCTATTGGTAAATAACATTTCAGAAATCAGGGAGGTTCCTAAATTCCATATAAATCCACAAAGCATTCTTTTGATACAACAGCTTCTTACCAAAGCACGCAATGTTCCCATCCAGTCCGATGTATTTTAGGTCATATCTGGCAGCTTCATTCTCAATGGGCTCATTCTCTGATTTGTCATCCATTGCAAATATGTCCTTTTGTCGGAACTCTGCATTGTCATCAAAGTTTATCTTGGCGTCAAAACAGACAACTAAATACAGAAAAAAGAAACATACCTGAGTATCTTTGGAGGATCTATAAATTAAGTTCTCCAGGCTGGTAGGCACAGGAGATAGAAATTGTCATTTTGTTCTCATGCTACAGACAGGAGAAGCTGTTATGGCTTTCTTGACCTTTAAACTTTAGGGCTACAAAGACAAATATGACATAGTGCCTGTTCTCAAGGGACTTACGTTCTAGTAAAGAACATAGTAATTTATATCTGTTAGTCTTTGTTCAATAAAATAACAAAATGCCATCACCTGTTAAAAGCTAAAGACTGGCACAGCTATATACAGTTTTGATTCACAATATTTATTATATTTCTTATTTTTAGTATTTAACTGTATCCCTTTCCCTTTGATACAAAGAGAGACTAGACAATACTAATACTTCTGTCTTCCTACGTCCTTCATCTGCGATTGCAAAGTGAAATTTTTATTTAATCAGTATCCTCTCTTTTATTTCTGAAAGATTTAGTGGAAAGAATGCTGGGCTAGTATCAATAGTTTTTATTTGATCCTTAACTAACTCTGCAACCTTTTCTTAATTTTTAAAATTTTGTAAAAATAAAAATTGTATATATTTAAGGTGTACAACATGGTGTTTTAATATACATATACATAGTGAAATGATTACTACAGTGAAGCAAATTAACATATCCATCTCCACAGTTTGTTTTTTTGTTTTTGGGGGGTTTTGTTTGGTGAGAGTACTTGGAATCTACTCTTTCAGCAATTTCTAGTATACATTACTAACTCTGTAACCTTGATTAAAAATAACCTAGTTCTTCTCCGGGCCTTGGTTTTTAAAAACTGGGAATAATGATCCCTAGTCTACTGATATACATACTTGCTTTGGGGTCTGCTTAAGCTAGAGCCATGTCCTTTATTTCTGCAGGGCCATCTTACAACTCTTTTGATTCAAGTTATAGAACACTAAGAGATCAAGATTGGTCAGTTACATGCCAGGATGCCAAGCATTATCAGTACTACTGTCTCTATTGTGCTGGTAGAAATCTCCATATCTTATTGGCCAAGAGCCCTAAACAGCAAAACTCATCCCATGACAGGGATGGACCACAGAGCACTTTCCTTAACTTACAGGAGATCTTCTACAGCTACAATCAGAGAAAGGCTGCAGCTGGGAGGGTGTCATGCTTGGTATCTGGGTTCTGATCCCTTACTATCTCCCTGAGAGTAGAAATTAGTCCTCTGTGATGCCATGCCATCATAACATTCTTTTACTTAACTTGGGATATTCGTAAGTGGGAATCATTGACCAGGAATTTACAGATACTACCCATTCTTCTCTGGCATTGCTGATAGGCACCTAACTCTTTAAAGGGACACAATCACCCTGGCATATCGCACTAAAAAGCAATGGCCATAGTCTGCTAACTGCACTTACTTACTATGGAAAGAAAACATTGCATTATGGCATCCTGGCATTACAGACCTTAGTAGAAGGTTTTTTCCAAGAGTCTCTCTACCACGAATTCATGCACTTTAATATAAATCTGCGTAGAACTGGCATATGAACAACTAAGAATAGTCTAAGAATAGTTGACATAAATATAAATCCAGACCACAAATTACTTAAAGTATCACTGACTGACAAGAGAGAGTCTTAGATGCAATTTAATGTCTGCTTGAGTCCTTAGTCTTGCCACAAAGCCCAACCACTCTGCCCACACACTGTAAATATACAGAGTAAAGGAGTAATTACTTTCCAGAATATTGAAATCTTAATGATGAAATCCTACAACTACCAAAGGAATTGGCCAATGTTCTGTGCTTGCTACAATGGCATTTTCTTAGCAGTTAATGATCAGTATAATAATCAATAAAAAAGCAACTTCACTCTTGGCTTTCCACTGGGTTTATAAATACATTCTAATTAATTTATTAGCAATTTTAGCTCCTCCATTACTCACTGGCAGACTACTTGTAACTGACACCTTCGAAATGAATGGGCAAAGGCTATCAATTGATTCCTAAGTGAAGAGTTTCAAATAAAAGAATTCTTGGTTGGGATCAATAAACCAGTAAATCAGAATAGTTCCAAGCTGATCTTTGCCCTCTTACAAAGACTACAGTTACAAGCTGCTTGAGAGAGAGCATAATTAATAGATGTGTATGCAAAGTTCAGAAGGCTGTCCCAACTAAATGCCTGCAAAGCCAGGTTTTCGAAAGATGCTTTCCTATCGTATGATGTATATGCCAAGTACAGAACTGAGTTCACTGTTTGGGGACCACCTTGAGAAAACGTTACAGCTAACCCAGAGCCTGAAGATGGTGACTGTGGAATAAAACGAGTGTGTATATACAATGGCCCTTTGCCAACCATTCCCTGTCTGTACAGAAAACTAAATGACATAATTAGGCCAGTCACATTTATGTCCACGTGCTTGGGGAAGTTAAAAACACTACATAAATGTGAAGTTAGGAGACTTAGGAGTTAAGAAAGAGAATCCTAAATGAAATGAGCATCCTCAAGGCCCAAGTATTTGGGGGAGAGGGAGACTAAAGTGCCTTAAGGAGGTACAGGGACTCTCTGAGACACATATTTGTTATATCTGTTTATTATTTTAAAGGTAGTCTTTGATAGTGTAGTTTATAATAAGAAATACATATTTTGGTCTCCATCCCCAATTCCTGGCACAGAGCTCCTAAAATCCTTGTGATTTCCTGAGCAATAGGGGTATTAGCAGATTCCTTTATTCTAATATTTGTTCTTCAACCTCAATTTCTGACACAGAGCTCCTAATCTTGGAATTTCCTGGGAGACAGGAGAGAATCTTTTATTGTAATGAGGCAACTCTGAGTGGGCTCCTGAACAGGAGCTGGTCACCAGAAAGACCAAGCCATGATCAGAAGCTTGGAACTTCCAGCCCCACCCCATCCTCCAGGGAGGGGACAGGAGCTGGAGTTTGAGTTAATAAGGATCATGCCTACGTGATGAAGCCTCTGTAAAAATCCCTGAAGTACAGGGTTTGAAGAGCTTCCGGGTTGCTGAACACGTGGAGGTGCTGGGAGGGTGGGGCACTCAGAGAGGGCGTGGAAGCTCCTGGCCCCTTCCCATAGACACTGCCCTATATTCCTCTTCATCTGCCTATTCATTTGCATCCTTTAAAATATCTTTGTAATAAATCAGCAGTAGTAAGTGAAGTGTTTCCCTGAGTTGTGTGAGCCATTCTAGCAACTAATGGAACCCAAAGAAGGGATCCTGGGAACCCCCAGTTTATAGCTGGTCAGTCAGAAGTAGAGCTAAAACACTCTGGGACTTACAACTAGCATCAGAAGCAGGAGGGGCCTCTTGAGGGACTGAGCCTTAACTGTGGCATCTGATTCTAACTCCAGGAAGATAGTATCAGAATTGAACTGAATCATAGGACACTCAGCTGGTGTCACAGAATTGGTCAGAGTGGGAAAAATTCATACATCCGGTCACAGGAGAGTTCCATGTTGAGAGTACGGTAGGCAAAAACAGAAAACAGTTTTTTTGTTGTTTTTGTTTGTTTGTTTGTTTGTTTTTCCTATTACACATAGTTCCAAATACACCAAATGCTTTCCTGCCTTATGGCCTCAGTCTACAGTGTTGCATGGCCTAAATGCTTTTACTTGAACTTGAGCACTTAATGTACACTCTGGCATCAAAAACAGCTGGGTATAAATTACAACTCTGGCATTCCCTAGCTAGCTAGCCTATGGCACATAACCTCTTTTAAGCACAGTGGCCTTGCCAATAACATGGGGATCAGAATAGATTCTACTGCATGGTGTTGGTGGAAGGAGACACTGTTTACAAGCACTCAGCCTCACAGACAGCAGGGACTCGCTGGTTATTACTGTTAACCACCATCACCCTCCTGCAGGGCATAGTGCATTTTCATACTTAGAACTTCCCATTATTGCAGCCCAGGCTACTTTCGTCTCTTCCTCACACTAAAAATTCCCTGTATTTTATCCTATTCCTTTAAAATCCTAGACTTATGTTTCGAGTAAATCTAAACAAATGTCTACTAGAGTTTACATGTATACAGGTTACCTGTGATTTTCAATAAAAAGTCATCTTCTCAATACATAAGAATTTTCCAAAAAGAAAGGATTTTAATGGTTGGCATGCTAGGCACCATAACTGACAGAGAAGGAGATTTTTGGCTAAAGAACAAGGATCTTCTCAATACATAAGAATTTTCCAAAAAGAAAGGATTTTAATGGTTGGCATGCTAGGCATCATAACTGACAGAGAAGGAGATTTTTGGCTAAAGAACAAGGGTGCAAGAGAGGCCTGTGGTGACCCTCAAATCATATTACACCTTTGCATAAGGCCAAGGCGGCTAAAGGTTGGCAAGAAACAGCCCCAAATGAGGATCTAAGCCAAGGGTGACAACTGTAGCCCTCAAGCCAACCCATGGCCTGTTTTTATAAATACAGTTTTACTGGAATGCAGCCGCCCCATTTGTTTACACACTGTTTACAGCTGCCTTCCCAAGTCACCAGCAGAGGTGAGCAGCTGCAATAGAGACTGTAAGGCCTGCAAGACCCCAAGTATTTACTACCTGGCTCTTTATAGAAAAAGCTTGCCAATTCCTGCTAAGTCTCAATTCTCACCATATTTGCATCTGATAGATATAATAACCACAGGTATCACACTTTTTATAATGTAGAAATGTAGAATAAGTGCATTATGCTAGCGTAAAAACAGAAAAGTATAACAAACAATATAAACAAAAATCTGCAGCTACACGAAAGGAGTAGATTAATCCCTGAATATTGACTGACTCATATGCTTATTTGCCCCTATAAGAAAGGCCCCTCCAAATACACTTCTAGAACTGATGTGTTAGAGATGAACTGATGTCTATGTCAACAGCAGTGCAATAAAATAAACTTGCTTGCTCAAGTTTACTTAGCATTCTCATTTAATAAAACAACAAACAACTATGGAAAAATGTATTTTTGGAGGTGCTGAACTTGGTTCAGACATTTATGATGTTCAATGTCACATTAATGAAATCTCAATTCTACAGAAAATCCATCTTGAACAAAGGCTATTCTGTGTACAAAGTGGGTGAAAAAACGTACCTATTAATATTTATAAGACAATTTTTACCATCAAAAGCACATTGTTACATGCTTGATAGATTATACAAATGAATTTTCCTTCTGCACAAATATCAAAGAAAGCTGTGGTACTTATATTCATAGGGTGTTTTTGTTGTTTTGTTTAGTGGTGTGAGATTCTGTGAGTTGCTAATCAACAACCTCAGTGGAGAAAACATGATTGGCAGTTGGAGGCCTGTGACCCTGGAGTTTTAACACAAGAATGTGCTACAGAATTAAACAAAAGAAAAATACATTTCAGAGGGGAGATGTACACATAAAAGAAAAATAAAAACAGCAGGAAATCAGAGTGTCATAATTAGTTTGGAAAATAATCTGTCTTCAAGCAATGTACTACGTTTGATTTGTGATAAATAACCATAATGTGCTTTTGAAATGTGCTTTGCCAACATGGCTTTAAAATGCTGATACTTTCAAATTAGTCCCACATTCCATTAAATACTGAAGTTCCAAGAGCTGTATACTTTTAGAACTTTAGTTGCTATAAAAAGAGAAAATAAATAGAGGGTGGGTGGGGGGTTGGGGAGCTAGAGAAGTGAAAATGTTCTTGAAAATAGAGTCTTATGTATGAAGAGAGAAACAGAGAAACACCCACCAACAACATTGGCATTTGCTGACATGAAGCAACAGGGTAGTTATTTAGGGAATCCAATCTGAAGAAAGAAACAAATTTGATGTGCCTGTTAACTTTGGATCACCCAGCCTTAATTCTCAAGAAATTTTTACCCAAAAGTCACTGTTTCAAATTGTGTTTCATTCCTTTAGCTCGATAAATGGATTTGAGCTCCAACTAATAAAGATGGCTTAAAGCAGTAGGAATTCTTATTCTGTAGACTACAGACATGTTGGGTGAGATCATTCTCTGTTGTTGAGGACTATTATAAATTGTAGGATGTTTAACATCATTCCTGGCCTCTACGCACCAGATGCCAGTAGCATCACCCCCAAGTTGAGACAACCAAAAATGTCTCCAGACATTGCCAAATGTCTCCTGAGGAACAACATGCCTGTCCTCCCCACTGAGAACCGCTTGCTTTAAAGACACCAGAGAAAGGAGTCTGTGCGTGGGCAGAGCTAGCAGAAAGTGGGAAGAAATGAAATGTGACATAAAATCTCACAGTGGCTTGTGAAATGAATGAATGGATGGATAGACAGGAAGGCAGATAAATAGATAAATAATGGCAAAGCAATGCTTCTTACTTGGCCACAGGATTAATGAATTAATTTGGCATTGCAGTTGGACAAGCAAGGAAAATTAATTTCTCTTGGACTATTTAAATAACAGCTTACTTTTGTTTCAATAAAGGTCGGGTCGTTCTGGTAGACATGTTTTCATTCAGTGTCCCTTTTTCCATTGGAAAACTGCCTCTCTCCCACACCATGTGATTCCTTCTCAGTGATTGGCATAGGCACAGATATGTGACCCAAACAAAGCTAATCAGAATCGTCTGAAGGGATTTTGGTGGTTGGTGGAGGAGCAATGAACACTGGTAGCCACCTTTGCTGCCAGCTGCAGGGAGCCGGGCAGAGGAAAAAGCCAATTCAGAGGCAAGAACGGCTGGAAGACCAGAGAATTCCTGATTCTCTTCAGGTCTTAAGCCAGTCTACACCTTACACTTCCCTGTTACATGAGTAAAATGAGCTCCCCACTGCCACTGGCTTTTTAACAAAAACTAAGCTGATGGAGGTTTCTGTCACTAGCAACCACTATAATCCTAGATAAGAAACACTAAACTACATTACAGTTAGTAGTGTCAAATTACATATTTTGAATCAGATTAGTTATCACATTGAAAAAATAATTTTTGGACTGCAGTTCTTTCTCCACAACAGAAATTCCCCAGGACCGTACCAGCCAGCCGCCAAATTAAAAAGAGAGAGAGAGAGAGAGAAAAGAAAAATCCCCAAAGGAGCTGGCTGGTTGCTCATTGATTAGAATGTGGTGTTTTAACACCAAGGTCAAGGGTTCAAATCCCCACACTGGCCAGCTGCAAAAAAAAAGAAAAAAAAAGCCCACGGGAGACTTATGTTAAGAAGGCCAATGCTCTTCATTCAACCGAACATCATCTGCTGGGAAAATACATGAACAATAACCTGGATTTTTTTTTTTAAATGTTCCTTACTGAGCAATGGAAGACTGAAGAAATTCTCCTATAGAGACGAGGTGCGATGTGCAATGTATATGTTAAAGATGACCAGTGTAATGCTGAGCCCCTTAAACTTCTAAATTAAAAGAATAATTATTAAATCAAAGTTTCAATGTGAAAGTTTTAATGTGAAATGTCCTGATGTTGCTGATCTAAATAGAAATAATTTAAATATTCAGATTATAAATATTACGATTATTAATATTGCTAAGATATAAATGACTACTTCTACAGCTCCTAAATAACGGTTGCTTTAGGGGATTGTGACAATAATGAAGATCAATTTGTACATTTGGTCATTAATCACCATTTCCTAATTGGGTTTAATCTAACTACTCCTCATTAGAGTTATAAACCAACATACTCATTTAACTGTGATTATAATTCAAGAGCTGAACTTTTATGGCACTATGAACAAATTAATAGCTAAAGATAATTTTGCTCTTAAAAATATTACATAAAACATGTTTCAATCAACTGTATATACAGAATGTTTTATAATGATTCCTTCAAAAAAACTCAAGAATTTTCCTTTCTCTTAATAATTAAAAGGCAAATTTCATGAGATTTTGTAAATACCCTCTAACAAAAGGTTCCCACACCCCTGATCCCTGCGGCCAGACCACAACTGGTGACTGACTACTTCCCAAAGGGTTGAATAAAAATAGTTTTATAGTGCCGGCGGGTTAGCTCTGTTCGTTAGAACACAGCTTTATAACAATAAGGTTATGGGTTCAGATCCCCATACAGGCTAGCCAACAAACCTCCCCTTGCCAAAAAAATAGTGTTATACCTTGATCTTTATACCACTCCATAGCTGAATTTCCATATTTTTTGAATATGAGATAACCAGTCTACTTGTGCATACTACAGTAGTTTGAAAAGCAACAAATGACCTTTAAGAACTTGTACACTGAACTTCCTGTCTTTCATTTCTTAGATTTAACTATCAGCTATTCAATGCATCATGAATTCTAACTGGCATTCCCAAACTGGTGACAACTTCTAGGTCACTCTGATGAAAGCAAATTAATAGTTTAAAAGGGAAAAAGTAGAAAAGAAAGCAGGTCGCAGTCAGTCAGTCTGTCAAAATTGGAGTCAATACACATAACTCAGAGAGACATGGGTTTGAATCCCAGCTCCCATAACCAGCTGTCCCTGGGAGAGTCACACTCATTCTTCAACTCACTATAAAATGGGGATCACAACTCCTAACTTTCCAGGGTTACGGTGAACAGTAACAAAGAATGTACATAAAAGCTAATCACAGTGCCTGGCCTAAGAGTTCAAGGGACAGTTTCTTCCCCTTCCCTTCCTCTCTTTATGAAATACTGATGATTTTATAGCCACAGCAATTTTTAAAAATATTTGTGAATAAAAGTAGTTTGTTCATAAGTGACCTAGCCCAGATTATGATCTGTTGGTCAGCCGTGTAGACCACGAAATATACTGGCTTCTTACACACAAACTCTTTGCTTGTCCTAATCATAGGTATCATTTTTTACCACTTTATTTGACTTCAAAAACAACAACAACAAAAACCTGAGGCTAAGTAACTTGCTCAGGTCTGTAGCCAGATGTGGCAGATCCAGAATTTATACCCAGGCCTCTCCATGTTCCAAAGACGTGATATTTTAGCTTTTCTGAGTCTAACTACAGAATCTCTGAAATATGCTAAGGAGAAAACACTGTACCATCCACCTTGGTCCACAACTTCATATGTATGCACATAATGATTTGCCCCATTTACCAATTCATTGGAAAACCCCTGCTTACGTACTGCCCACCACACGCTAGATAACATGCAAGAGGGATAAAATGGACTAAAAAAGACAAGGTTCATGAAACTTACATTGTGGTGTCACTATCCTATCAACCTGCTATTCCACTCTGTCCCTCATCCTTCACCCCCCCAACACACATTCACAAGCTTGTGCTATCAGATTAATGAAAACTTATCAAATACTTGCTGCATGCAAGACATAGTGCAATGTGGCAGGTGCTGAGATATAGTTATTTATACTCTACAAGTACCTGACAGGAGAAACCTTCCCCACAAAAATGCCACCTCCTCCTACCTGAAGCAGAAGCTGCTGACCAAGTAAGGCGAAAGAGTTCAACTGGGGGCACTAGGGACTTCACCAAGATAACAGAAGTTCACCATGGGACACAAGGTGACATCATATATAGATTTATGCAAACTAAAAAGCTTCAAAAAGTTCCAGTTTCATAAAAATAGTTGTATTCATTACATCCAAGCACAGTGGCTCCTGCTTCCACTCCCACCCAGATCTTTACCTTAGTAGCAACAGTGATGGCCTAAAAAACATGACAGGTAAGGAGGGGTGGGGGAAGGTGAATGAATGTTTCTAAGTAAAACAAGCAGCAGCTTCCTCCAAGGCTTGGCATTTGGCTGCAAACAAACCCAAGTGCTGAAATGTTCAACTGCATCATGGGAGCATTTGAAACTATGGCAGGAATTAAATTACTGAAAGAAATTCATGCAAAGCTGCTACTACAGTCTTCTGTGCAATTTAATTTATAGTTTGCATAAGTAATTATAATATATTCATTTGTTTTTTCTTTTTTTTTTTTTTTTTACCTTGTCCTTCTGGAGTTTCACCAAAGGGATTCACTTCCACCTGAGTAGCATCAATTTTCAGGAAGAGATTATACAGCTTCTTAATTTGATCTGCAGCCTAAATGTGATCAAGTGAAATGGAATTATACCGAAGCATTAAAAGAAAATTTATTTTGCTGGATTAATGAAACCTTAAAAATAGCAAGTTATGTCTTTACTTTCAGTTAGGTTTTCTGAAGGGAAAAACAGAAAAGCATAATTATTTTAATTTACACTGCTATTCATTAAAAGGAATTGCTCAACTTTCCTCCAGACACCAGAAAAGACCACTATCAAGAAAACAAAATATTTTCAGCACAATCTAAGATGCTGTTAATCTTTTTGTAAATTATCATGTCCCTATTAGCCAAGTTATGCCACAATATAAGCTACAGTCATCAATACAAACAAGCTCTATTTAACAAAAGGTAAACATGATTTTGAGAGTTTATAATGACTAGGTTTTCCTTATTATGCTAGAATAAAACAGTTGTTATATTCATCAATCCAAACCCATAATCTGGGAAACAACAATTACTGAGTGTCAAACAGAAATTCCTGCAAGACAGGAAGATGAAAGTCCTTCCAACTATAGCCACTGAACAGCACAGTCAAAACTGAATCTGCATCTAAGATCTAGTAACACCATACCCTCATTTGGTTCCTTGATCTTATGATCATAGGGATAGAAACAGTTTCCTGGTATTATTTAGCTCTATGTTGCCTTTCTGTCCACTCTTAGATTTCTCAGTTCTTGTACCACCTATGTGACAAACTCTCTAGAATCAATCCCCAATGGGGTAAACACTCAAAGTGGTTCCAGATTTGACAAAGAACTTGTATAGATTTACTTTTTTTTCTTCTTTTTCTTGTATTGGCAGCTGGCTGTTATGAGGATCTGAATGAACCCTTGACCTTGGTGTTATAGCACCACGAGCTAAATAACTGGGCTAACTGGCCAGCTCTCCTATAGATTTAATTCATATTATCTTCATATACTTTATGTCTATTTGTAAATTTCCTTAAATCTTAACTGGAAACCCTGTGGACATAAATAACCAAAAATATATAATAAGTTGAATATTTTTAATATTAAATAATTTATGGGTAGATAATACATGTACATAGGACAAAATTCCCTAAGTGTGCATGGGTGTCATCTGATTGTACTCCCAGCCCCCACGCAGCAGCCGCCTTACCAAATTATGCTTCATCTGAGAGAGATTCTATGCAAATGCAAATATGTATATTCTCCCTGCATCTTTTTTTAAAAACCAAACTTGGTTCTATACCTTGTTTATTTACTTAATACATTTTATTGGCCCTTCACCAGCAACAGAAGTAGATCAATCTTACTCTTTTAATTGACTGCATAATATCTCATTGTATGGATGACCCATAAATCATTTAACCTGTCACTTAAATAATGGCCATTCGGATTGTTTGTAATAGGTTGATATTACTTACAATGCTGTTTTAAGTATCTCTGTATATATCTATCACACATGTGATTAAACATCTGTAGAATAAACTCCCTAGAGTGGAGCAAAAAGAGGGGTAGGCATTATAAATATTGAGGGACTCTGTGAAATTGCTCTTGGTAGAAGTTGTCAATAATTTCCACTCCCACAAACCAGTATCAAAGAGATTATTTTTCCACTTACAGCCATCATCCATCTGGATCTTTGCCAGTGTGTCAGGTGAAGAAGAGTATCGTATAGTTTTCATTTGAATCTTTTTTATTTTCAATGAGTTTAAGCATTATTCTATGAACTTGAGACATCTGTGTTTTCTTTTTTGTGAATTTTGCCCATTTTCCTGTTCAGATTTTGGTCTTTTTTTTCTTAATTTATAGAAGGTTTTTTTTAACACGAAGAAAATGAGCTCCTGATCCCTTGGAAACTGCAAATATTTTCCCCATTTAACATTTACTTCTTTCTTTTCTTTTCTTTTCTTTTTTTTTTTTTTTGGTGGCTGGTCAATATAGGGATCGAACACTGGACCCTGGTGTTATCGGCATAACATTTATCTTTGGCCATGTTTTTGCTACTTTTGCCACATGAACATTTCGTAACAATAATGTCACTCTTTTCTTTTATGGCTTCTGGCTTGTTTCAGACTTTTGAAAGGCCAGTCTCATTTTGAGGGTATTTTTTTTTAAATTCTCCCTTTATTTTTCCTAAGACTCTTTATGATTTCCTTTATAGTAATTACTCCCTTTTCTTTTATGGCTTCTGGCTTGTTTCAGACTTTTGAAAGGCCAGTCTCATTTTGAGGGTTTTTTTTTTTTTTAATTCTCCCTTTATTTTTCCTAAGACTCTTTATGATTTCCTTTATAGTAATTACTCCCCCCCCCCGCAAAGGAATCTGAGTTAGTGCAAAGATGACAAACAACTCATGTTGAACATATTTTGTATTTTGGGGGGTTTCTAGGTCATCAGGAGATTGCAATGTGAACTGCAGGAGAAAGGCACCCTGTCTATCCTGGACACTGTGACATCCACTGTACTTACACAGCCTCTGCACAGAATCACCACAATAAATATTGGTTGAATTAATGATTAATTTAATAATAAGGGGACACCACCTAATAAAAATTACTTCTGGGTACATACATATATAAGATCTTATCCCAGCCACTTCAAACTTCCCTTGTTAAAAAGTTGTGGTAAAATATACATAACATAAAATTCACCATCTCAACCATTTCTAAGTGTACACACATTTCAGCAGTGTCAAGTACATTCACACTGTTTTGCAACCAATCTCCAGGACTTTTCATCTTCCCAAATTGAAAATCTATACCCATTAAACAACAATTATACATTCTCCCCTCCAAACTGTCTGCCGCTGGCAACCACCATTCTACTTTCTGTCTCTATGAGTTTGGCTATACTAGGTATCTCATGTAAGGAGAATCAAAGAGTATTTGTCCTTTTATGACTGGCTTTTTTCACTTAGCACTATATCTTCAAGGCTATCCATGCTGCAGCACGTCAGAATCTTCTTTTTCAAGGCTAAACAAACTTCCAGTGTATGTATTCATATCATTTTGTTTATCCATTCATCCCCAGAGGTACACTTGGGTCACTTCAAAACTTCTTAAGCCTATATTAACTTATCTTTGTATGAAGCCTGAATTTCCTGTATGTTAATGCTACTGTGTATACGAACAGCATTTTGGGGGTGTTTGCTATTTTAATAAAATTAAAATTTGTTGTGCAAAGGCAGACTATAAACATTTTTTCAATGGAACTGAAGCACAATTAGATCTGTATTGTAAGATCTACAAGGGAAAACCCTTGTAAAATGTCTTATTCCAGAAGCTATACACAAAATGGCTACAAGAGCTAGGCATGCAACACATGTCAGTCCAACCAGGTGTAATAATAAAGAATGGCAGGGCCCGTGGCAAGTTGAGATTAGCTCCCCTGCTTTCTAAATGTGTTCAAATATTAAAAATAAATTAAACCTAGGTCAAGAAAACATTCTGCTGGTCAACACACAGTCAGTCATTTATTATACCATCTATTTTCTGTTCATAATCAGAAAATTTTTCTTACCTTTTGCCACCAATTAATGTCAGGTTAAAGTTGCTTGTTAAGCAACTCTAAAAAATTTAAATCCCTAAAATCAAATACTCATACATTTGTGCCTCAGTATCCACAGGGAATTGGTTGCAGGACCCCCGTGGATACCAAAATCCGAGGATGCTCAAGTCCCTGATGTAAAATGATGTAGTATTTACAGATAACCTGTACACATTCTCCTGTATACTTTAAATAACCTCTAGATTACTTACAATACCTAATACAATGTAAATGCTATGTAAATAGTTATTATACTGTATTTTTTATTTTTTTCAAAGTTTTTCCCACATATTTTGAGCCACGGTTGGCTGAATCTGCAGGTGCAGAACCGTGACAAGTTTGTGAGTACCTTCACAAATGTTTCAACAGGTTAAAAAATTTTGAATACTTTTCTAGGATTCCAGAAAATATCATCAACATTCAGGGATGGTTCTCAAAGGTAACCAGAGGTACATACCATTCCCAGAAGTATTAGTGATCTTGTACTAACTTAGCCCATCAGATCTTTTCACCAGCCTAAATCCTGGAGGCACATGTTGACAATTAGGGGCACGTGTTGACAATTCATGGCACCTATGTTTTCAGAAATTAATACTACAGATGATAATTTGATAAACTTGATAATTTTTAGTCTTAATATCAAGCTTTCCCCATGACTTTAATTTGTTCAACAAATTCTTGCTGAAATGGGTTTTAGTCAGGAACACATGCCTGGTAGATTTTATGTAAGGTAAAATATCCTCTTTATTTTTTGTTAAGTCTAACATTAATAAATCATATTTTAGAGACAGCAGGCATGAGTCACAGGAAAGATATTAATAATTTTACAAGATAATCATTTTATGTTATTTATCCATGCGTGAAGTGCCTCTAAATGCCTAAACCACATCTTAGATGACAATTAAGTAACTTTCAAAGTCACACTGAATCTAAGGGGGCCTCAGAAACCATTTCTTTATGAAAGGATAAGCCATCAATGATTGTTTAAATGTCTCCCCTTCTCAGGTGCCTCGTCTGCTCACTGGACACTGGCTTTCTGAAACATTTCACTGATCCCATGGCTTGAGCAAGCATCATAAATCAGAGATCCCTAAATCTCCCTCCAGAGCACATCTCTCCTTGAGATACCATGCTGCGTTCCTTTCTACTATACAAACATACCTGGGGAATCCCCAGATGGACTAATTCCAGCATGTATACAACTGAGATCAACCTGTCTGCCTGATCCTCATGTACCTGCATGGGCCCCTCTTCCTGTATTCTCCACCAGCAGGCAGACCTCCACTGGGGTGTGAGCCCCTGGGGAACAATGGCTATTTCTCAATGTCTCTGCTCCCCAAGGCCCAGCAGAGTAAGCAGCACCCAACCAGTGCTCACTCCCAGCTGCAGAGCAAATGAACATTTAAAGCCTTTCATGGACTCAGCAATGAAAAAAGAAAAAAATAATTTAAATTTTTTCTTTCTTTTCCTTGATAAATTAAGTTAAAAATATAATGATGATATAGCTGCTTAATGATCCCTGAGCACCTGCCTGCTCATCTCCCTCCCACAAAGTAACTCACTTAAAACCTAGAGTGTTTTGGGCACTGGGAAAACATGATCAAGCCATTTAAGAGCTATAAATAACTCTTAATTTTCTCTTATAATTTGGGGGGGGGGATGTCTTATAATGTACATAATGCTATTATTGCCTTCTCTAGAACCCTCTACTGTGTTCACCTCCTGAGCTTTCAAACCATGCAGTCAACAGATTTTGGTACACTCCAGATTTATACTTCTGCCATGTAAAGCCACCTATTGCTGACTCCCTAGGACACTCTTCGAAGTGGACAGCCCAGAGGTGCTGTTTCACTTATTCATACACATGACAAATGTTTCTTTGGCAACTAATATTACAACAAGCACTTTGTGGGCTGCTGGAAACACAGCAATGAGCAAGATGAACAAAGGCCCTGCTGTCATGTAGATTAGGATCTAGCAAAAGTGACTGCAAATTAACAAGAGAAATACAGATGTGGGAAGTGATATGGAAGAGGTGAGTGGGGTTACTGAGCACATCCCGGAGCTGACTGTAGCACAGTGTAGCTAGAACTCAGTGAATGTATGGGAGAGTGGCTCTTGGTGACCACCATCCCTCCACGAGAAGCCCCTTAATAAATGTCAAATGAATGGCTAGTGTAGTTTAGTAGCCTCATTTTCAGGAGGTGAAACCACTGCTGCACGTACCTAGGAACCTTCCAGTGCCTTCCTTTCAACACATCACTTCTCTGGCATCTCTTTGCCAGTCTCAGAAATGACAATTCATTCCTCTGATGGTCCACTGAATACTGGCCATTTCATTCTTCTCCTGAGGTTTAGTCCCAGGTGACCTTGTCCCCTTCCATTCTGAATCTCTTGTTTTCCAAGGGAACCTTTACTCTCATTTTCAAATAAATACTATCCTCCCTTCATTTAAACATATGTATTTTTAAAGTCTAATTCTGCTTTGGTTCTTTGACTTGCCTACTGTCACCACTAAACTTCTAGAGATAGAGTCAATCAAAAGAAAAAGTAAATACAGAAAGAAAAGAGAGCAAAACCTACTGTTTTATGTGACTAGTGCTACCCAACTAAATTAAACTTTGTACTCTGTAACCACCATGGAGCCCCAAGCCAGGAACACACACACACACACACACACACACACACACGTACACACACGTACACACACACACACCACAATCTAGGGTTATTAGGTGGCTTCTCTGAGTCACGAAGGAGGGAAAAGTAGCCAGTAAGTTCTTCTGATTCAGTTGTACAACAAGGGAATTCATCTAAACATATGAAGGGGTCTTCAAAAAGTTCACGGAAAGATTTGTATTTTCTTTAATTCTTTTTCCACAAATTTTCTGAAGTATTCTTGTCTAATCAGGCACCACAGGCTAAACCAAAGGCAAGGCAGAGCTGTGATCCTCAAGACAGATTCTGTCCCTCAACAGCTCTGAGAACAAGTTCTCTGTCCTTGAAGCCAAGGGATATCACAACGAACTTGGCATATTTTATTTAGGCTGTTCTCAGTGAAAGATCACCTTCATGCCATCAACATTCATCTCAAATGCCCATTAACTGTGAAAGAACAGCAATTAGTTAAGTAGCGTGTATCATTAACAAACAGTAAGAATGGACCTTTATCGGGGCATTGTAACAAACTTTCACATCTCATTGTACTCAATCCTCACAACAAATCTCTCGGAAGCTGCTATCATTCCTGTTTTATAGATGATATAACTGATGTTCGGATGGACTGAATCACACGTCTACCAGGTGACAGTACCAGCAATGCTACAGAAAAAATAAAGATTACCAAACATCCTAAAGTATATGTGTCTGCATGCAACATACATGTGCACACACCTGGAAATATATACAAACACGTGTGTCACAAACATTCTCTTTTGAGACACCAAGGAAATATTTTTCTTCATCATAAACAACTGGAGGAAAAAAAAGAA
>NW_007726727.1:554499-557839 GCF_000696425.1 Galeopterus variegatus
TCTTTTGAGACACCAAGGAAATATTTTTCTTCATCATAAACAACTGGAGGAAAAAAAAGAAAACAATAAATAATCCTGTTTCCTGGTAATCATGAACATCAGAGGCAACTGAGCAAGTTCCCAAATGTTTTCTGAAACAAGTCAGACACACTGTCTTCCAATCACTCATGTACCTGGTTTTTCAAAGGCCCAAGGAAGCCGAGATTTTCTGCCATCCTCTGAGCTTGGCTGTCCTTTATCCCTTCAAAAATGTCAATTTGCTCCTAATAAAATAGAATCAAATAAACAAAATTCAGACAGTGAAGTGAGAAGATTTACAACCTCAAAAGAAAATGCTTAGTATTTATTTGCTAATGAGTAATTAAAGTGTGGCACCTTTCTAGAGATCTTGAGACCTTTCTAGAGATCTCCGAGTGGGGCTACTGCAGCTGCCTACAGGGTATGTTTTAATTAGCAGACCATCTATAAACAGCCCTTCCAAAAACTATATCATTCTTCAAGGTGACATGCTGACAAGATAATCCGATGCCACTTTGCACTTTTAATTACCATACAGATGGCATTGACGAATATTTAGTCAGTTAATTTTTATGACATCTTTTGGAAAGCTTCCGAAGTAAGGTTTTCTTGCCTAATATTGCTGTTAAGTTTGGGGCTTGTCATATATAGGTTAAATATTATCTTATGATTTAAACATGCTCTTGATGATGATAATTATTAATAATATCTTAGCTCTACAAACTGCCATTCTCTTAAAGACACTGAGCATGTTCATATATATTATTTAATGCATTCTCTTAACAAATGTAATGCCTTGTTTAAATAATGTTAATTTTGAAAATGGTTAGGTATTATTGATAAGCCTATGCATGAAGAATCAATTTAACTTCTGAGGTAGTTAACTTAAATATGTAATATAGGTGAAAATATTTTAAAACCAATCACTAAAATACGAGTACATTAACTAGACAAAGAAATTCACGGAACAAAATTCCCCCTTCTCGAAGGAAAACAAAATAGTTTCCTAGAAGAACTAATGAATGTTCCTGCCAGAAATTCTTAATGTGAGTTTATCACTGAGAATCCAGATTAAAAATTGGAATTATAGTTCTAACGACCTTATATTTTTTTCCTTATAGTTAAAATAGGCTAAGAAGCACTTTATACACATCACCTCAATTAATCTTCACAATTCCACAGAGCAGAAATCACCCCATTTACATTTTACCAATGTAAAAAATGAGGCTTACAGAAACTTGCTGACTATTTAGACTTGAACTCAGATGTTTTTCAAGCAAAGCTCATCTTAACATCAGTAAAAGGGACAGGATTTCAAAGACTGAAACAAATGTACAGAATCTGAACCTCAGAAAGATTCTACTTTACATCACTAGTGTGGAGAGACCTCAAGGCAGGCTCTAATTCATGTCGAGTCTCCTAGGAGAGAATTTCTGAATCATACATACTGTTAAATGGGGCAGAACTAACCAAGAGAAAGTAGAAACACCTCAGTCCTCTCCCATTGGTTAGTTCATGGGGCAGGTGGGATAGAAGGGAATCAGAGAAGAAAAGGCAGGAAGGAGGAGAAAAAAGAGGGAAAACACAAAACAAAACAAAACAAAAACCCAAAAAACAAAGCCCCTGCTGAACACCTTGATTTCTACCCAACTTTCAACTGGAAACCCAGTAAGAAAAAAGAACTCAACATCTTCCTACCTTAAATCCCAGAAATAGATTTATTTCTCCCAGCCTTAGACTAGACATTAAATATTTAACAGCTTCTACAATAACAATCAATTAACACAGGGTAGCCAGGAATTTAAGCATACCTTAAAAATAAGTTCTGGATTCGAAGCTGCCACCTCTTCGATGTCCACGCCCCCCTGGGGGCTGCCCACCAGTACTGGGCCATTGTAGGCCCGGTCCATCAAAATTGCCAAGTAGGTTTCTCTGGAAATGTCCAAGGCTTCAGCAACCATCACCTACCACATTAGTGGGAAAGTCAAATTAATTCAGCATCGAGCTGATTTCCACCTGGAAATCTATACAAACTTGCTACACATATCAAATGGCTTCATTTTCAGGCTTTTAAAACCCAGTGAGTCAGCTTCCGGAGATTTGAGAGTTCCGCTCTCATGGCACACAATGCCTATCTGCATCTCCTAACTGATCCTGTTAACTTGTGCAAGTGACAGGTATTTGGTTTGCCTCAAGGAGCCTTCCCACTCTAATCTTCTTTTTTTCTTTCCTGAGAAACTGTCACTTAAGAAAAACTCCAGGGAAGCAGCTGTTATTTTAATTGGAGATATTAACAGTACATATATATCACTGCACTGACTTTTCTCAGATTTCACTGGTAGAAAACCAAGTTTGACTGCCAAAGAAAAATTCTTTTACAGTATGTCTGATGCTTCTTCCTAGATTTGTATACTTCTCTCTCTTGGATCACTGTATTTTATTTCATTTTATACTTTCTTTTATTTAACAAACATAATACTTGCTCATTCAAAATTAATGCAAATGATACAACAGTGTACAAATGCCGAAGTGAAAGCAGCCCCTGCAGCACACCCCCACCACATAAACACCCCGTGGAGGATCTTGAGCCCACCTGGAACCTTTGTGATGATTCAAAAAGGGCACCCCTTCCTATGGGAAGATGTGGTTCCTGGCCAGGACTCTGACTGAGCAAGAGGTAAGTGGTATGGAAGGATTTCATTCCTCATTCCTGGCCTCAGCCAGGTGTCCCTCGGCTCTGCACAACTTTTCAAGTGCATGGAGCAGCTCCACCAGGAAAAGCCACTACTAACTTTTTAGTCCCTTTTCTGTGTATCTGTAAGCACTACAATAAGAGAATCATCCTATACATGAAATGCATATTATACATACTAGAATACCTTTCTTCTTTTTGTAATCTTAATACTATAACTCGGACATCTTTCCAAGGTCCTCCCTCTTCACTGTGACTACACAGGACTTACATGTCAATATTTATTTATATTTAACCATGTTCCTACTGACAGACATTTATGTAGACTTCAATTTTTCTAAAATGCTACTTTAGTGATTATTTTTGTACTTATATCTTTGCTCATTTTTTTAGTATCCCTGTAGATAAGGAACCTAGAAGTAAAATGGCTAGGTTTTAAACTCTGAATATTTACAAATTATTAAATTAATTAATTTTTAATTGACAGATATTTATGGGTACAAAGTTATATTTCAATACATGTATATAATGTGTGATGATTAAATTGGGGCAATTAGCATATTCACCATCACAAAACTGTATCATTTGTGATGAGAACATTTGAGCTCCTCTCTTGCAGCCATGTGAAAC
>NW_007726727.1:558158-586349 GCF_000696425.1 Galeopterus variegatus
TCACAAAACTGTATCATTTGTGATGAGAACATTTGAGCTCCTCTCTTGCAGCCATGTGAAACACACAATAAATTATTGTTAATTACAGATGCCTAGCACAACTGTACAATAAGTACTATTAAACTGCCCTGAGAGAGGGGCTGTACAAACTTACATGTCCAACAAGAATGGTGAAAAATGTTTTAGATGATTTTTAAAAGATAAAAAGACTCCCATAAACAATCAGTAATTGATGTGAAAATAATAAAAGCACTTACATCACTTTTCCTAAAAGTAATTTAGTAATAGGTTTCATTTAAAAAGTTACAGATTAAATAGCATAAGATTTTAGCCTCTCAAATGCCACAAAAACACGGAGTTTTATGTCACATGAAATGGGATAAATATACGATGATCTAAAAAGCTAAGATATAATAAATATAGAACTCCTTTTCAAACTTTATTGAATTTATTACCAGTTAAAAGTAAAATACCTTAGATGGATCTTTATATGGACTCTTTTATGATAAATGAAAGCTCATTAGTATGTAACTATTTCTTAGCAAACAGTGTTAGGATTATCATAGAATCATTCTGATGTCAAGTTGGTTGTTCTTTCTAACAAAGCAGGTCACTGAAGGTCAACCATCAGCCAGTACCTAAGCCTCCTCTCAGCCTTTAAGTTGCTTAAAACACAGTCAACTCAAAATTTCTGACTGAAAGNAGCCTCCTCTCAGCCTTTAAGTTGCTTAAAACACAGTCAACTCAAAATTTCTGACTGAAAGGGGGAGAATATTTGAAGCAAAAATACTTAGCTCTATTCTTTCCCCTTATCAAATACAGTAACAATGTACAGTTTTATAGAAATAACATGAAGTTCACCATTAAAAGCATTAATGCAAACTTTTTAAGAAATTAAGACAGTCACTTCTAAGAATTTCTCTAGAAGGGGAAAGAGCTGTTTTTAGACATTTGGTAGCCACAAAATACAAAATGAGGACTGTGTTTTGTTTGTGCTTTCAGGTCTGCTGGCATAACTACTGTTCACTTTCTAATACAGAGTTAGCCTAGTGAATGACACTTAATGACTTTCAGTGGCTATTCTTAGAAGCAACATAACACTAAAACTTTTTAGGATAAGTGTCATTCAAGAGTCCTATTCTTAATCTTCTCAAATGTTGACAGATGTGCTCTGCATTCCATCAAGTTTCTATTTGTAAAGAACAGCTGCTGTCTCAAACAGCTCTTGCTTGGTAGGAATAATGTATCACCCTTTAAAAAAATGTCCCCAGGAAAATAATGATTATCATGAGATATTTCAAGAAATTTTATAGAAAGACCAGTTTTTTGACATTATTATGCTGTCCATATGACTCAGGATGTTAGAGTATTTTAGAAATTGTTATAGAGAGATCTAAATGTTCTCCACAAACACTCATCCCATGAGAAGCTCAGTTGAATATATTTCAAAAGATCTCCATCTATGAGTTACACAAAGAATATTATCAACACATCTTTTTTATGGGGTCTTCCAGTACAGAACGCTTTTTAACTTTCTTTACCTTGTTTGAAATCTGTTTTTTTAAAAACAAAACAAAACATGCTACTCAAATTGTGGTCTGTGAATGAGTACCAGTGTGCAAACTATTTATAACAGGGCAGTGAAGAGAGAAGATTAAATATACTCTCAGTTTTTGAGTTTATTGTGAAGTAGTAACCACTACTGGCACTGAATCATGGACCACATACTGAGAAGTAATGTCTCACAGCTCTATCACTATCCCCAAGAACACAGTACACACTGGCACAGATTTAGAGAACATCCAACATGTATAAATGTATGTATGTGTTTAAATAGCTTCTTAAATAAACTTAGAAATTGAAAGTTTCTATAATTCAGGACTTCTGTTTTGAGAACATGGAGCAGACATACTTTTCTTTATTCCTTCTGCTAAGTACAAATAAAAACCTTGGACATTAAATATAAACAAAACTTAAGACTCTGAATGCTACAGAGAAGAAGTCAGACGAACTAGGAAGCTTGAGATCCAAGAAAAGACATGGTAGTGAGTCCCCTGTGTTTTCTTTTTGCCTCAGGATTCTCGGACTGGGTGCTAGAGAAACAGGCAACCTAGAAACAACAACAGGAACAAAGAAATTTCCTGGCCCACATGGTTTCACTAGAGAAGTCTACCAAACATTTAAAAAGAAATTAACACCAACTAGCAAAAAACATGGTGGACACCAAAATAAAGAATCTAATGCCACTGGTAATTGCTAAAAAGTAGAAAAAGAAATATTTAAGTGTAAATCTAACAAAATCTATACCAAACTTATATGCTGAAAACTATACAATGCTGATGGAGGGAGAGTCAAAGTAGATCTAAATAAAATGAGAGACATCATATTCGTGAATTGTAAGACTTAACATAGCAAAGATGTCAATTATCTCCAAACTGATACACAGATTTAATACAATTCCTATCAAAATCTCAGCATGCTGATTTTTTGTAGATAAAGACAAGATTATTCTAAACCGTATATGGAAAGGCGTAGGAATTAGAATAAGTAAAAAAGTTTTGAAAAAGAAGAATAAAGTGAGAAAATCAGTCTACCTAATTTCAGAATTTCCTCTATAGGTATAGTAATTAACACTGTGTGTGTGGTACTGGTAGAGGGACAGACACATGGACCAACGGAACAGAATAGAGAACCCAAAAGCAGACCCATACAAATATGTCCAGATGATTTTTGACAAAGGTACAAAAACAATTCAATGGAGAAAAGATAAACCTTTTCAAAAAATGGCATTCAGGAGCATGTGGACATCCATAGGTACACACACATACACACAGAAGCCCCGACAACTTTAATTCAAAGTAGAACACAGACTTGAATATAAAACATAAAACTATAAAGCATTTAGAAATAAATATGATAAAATCTTTGTTATCCAAGTCAAGGTAAAGAATTCTTAGACCAGATACCAAAAACACAATCCATAAAGGAAATATTGATATACTGGACTTCATCAAAATTAAACACTTTTGGTCTACAAAATACCCTGTTAAGAAAAAGAATATGCAAGTTATATAGTGGGAGAAAATATTTACTAAGCACACATCTGACAATGGACTGGTACCTAGAATAACTCAATGCTCAACTATAAAAAACCAAACAATCCAATTAGAAAATAGGCAAGAGATTGTCTTAAGTCTGTTCATGCTGCTATAACAAAATACCTAAGTCTGGGTAACTTATGAAGAACAAAAATTTATTTCTGCACAGTTCTGGAAGTTGGAGAGTCTAAGATCGAGGCACCAGAATTCTATGTCTGCCGAGGGCCTTCTTGCTGCATCCTCACATGGCAGGAGGCGGAAGGGCAAAAAAAACCTAAGCTAGTTACCTCTGGCCCTTTGAAAAGGTACTAATCCGTTCACTTTCTAAAAGGCTATACCTCTTAATGCAAATTCTATGTCTGCCGAGGGCCTTCTTGCTGCATCCTCACATGGCAGGAGGCGGAAGGGCAAAAAAAACCTAAGCTAGTTCCCTCTGGCCCTTTGAAAAGGTACTAATCCGTTCACTTTCTAAAAGGCTATACCTCTTAATGCCACCACATTGGGGATTAAGTTTCAACATGGACTTTGGAGGGGATATTCATACCATAGGAGACATGAATAATAGACAACTGACCAGAGAATCTGCAGATGGCAAATAAGCAAATGAGAAGTTCAACACATGAGAAGTTGTTCAACATCTTTAGCCATTAGGGAAATGCAAATTAAAACCACAATGAAATATCCTTACACACCTATCAGAATGGATAAAATTTGTAAAAATGACACTACCAGATGCTGGCTAGAATGTGTAGAACCTTGCCCACTCATACACTGCTAGTAGCAGTGTAAAATGGTACAGCCACTCTAGAAAACATCTGGCAGTTTCTTAAACAACTAATCATAGAACTACTATATAACCCAAGAATCATCCCCCAAAATGAAGACATGAGTTCACTCCAAAACCTTGTTCACAAATGATTACAGCAGCTTTACTTGTAATAGCCAAAAACTGGAAGAACCCAGATGTCTTTTAACAGGTGATAGTTAAACTATGATACATTCTTATCACAAAAAGCTACACAGCAAGAAAAAGGGACAAACTACTGATATACATAACAACCTCGATCAACCAGAAAATCATAACAACCAGAAAACCATGCTGAGTGAAAAGAAAAGCCAATTCCCAAAAGTTAAATACTATATGATTTCATTTATATAATAATCTAGAAATGTTTAGGTCCCCTCCAAAACTCATATGTTGAAACCTAATCTTCAACATGATGGTATTTGTTGGTGGGGCCTATGGGAGGTGTTTAGATCACAAGACAAGACCTCCCATGAATGGAATTGATGCCCTTATAAAAAGGACTCCAGAGAGTCCCTTCATCCCTTCCACCATGTGAGGATACATCAAAAAGTCAGCCCTCTGTGAATCAGGAAGTAGGTCCTCACCAGACACCAAATCTGCCAGCACCTTGATCCTGGACTTCCCAGGCTCCAGAACTGTGAGAAATAAATTTCTGTTGTTTATAAACTACCCAGACTATGGTACTCTGTTATAGCAGCTTGAACAGACTAAGACAAAGTATCAAATGTTTTCCATGTTAAGAACTTAGGAATGTATTAATTAATCTAATCTCTAACACTGTATCCATCAGGATATTATTATTACATCCATTTGAAAGTGAGGCATGTGCTATTAAATGCTGGAATGCTATTAAATATAACATTAAAAGGAAAAAGAATTATTTCCACCTGAAAATTTCATTGCTATATCCCAGAACTCAGCATCATGCTTGGCACATAAAAGAAGCCCACTATATACTTCCTAAATACATAATCAAATCCATGCAGGTTTTCATGCTTAAGAGGCTCATGTAATCATTAAAAGTTTATCCTCGCTCTACCCAGCTGCATGGTAAATACTACATGATAACTTTAATCCCCAACTTAAACTCGGTTCCTGATCTTCTGCAACCCTAACAGATCAAAGAAGATGCAATGGACATGGAATATCCTGAGAAATAGAAAACCTGGATCAAGCTGTTACTTTCGCTGAGACCTCCTATGGTCTGTTTGTCCATCCTGAAAATCAAAGATATGGTCATGATGCCTAAGGCCTTTCCCACATGTCACAGTATTCAGAATACTCACTGTCGCACTGTCACTCAAGACAAATGTCCACCAATGAGGGATTGGTTAAATACTAATCATAGTGTCCTCATTCACCAGAAACTATGCCACCATCAAAAAAGAAGAGATGAAACCATATATACTGACATGGAAAGATTCAGAAGTAAAAAATGCACAGTCCTTAAAATTGCATACAGTATGTCCACATAAAACAACGAATTCCTATAAATAAAAATACTGATCATGCCCTCTGTGAACAAATGTTGAATAAGGTACACAGATAAAGGTTCACAACCAAATTTAAAAAGAAGATAAAAGTAGTGTTCTAGGATGAACGTGAACAAATCAACAAAATGAAACACTTTGAGCTTTAAACAGTTCTTGCACCTACCTGAGAGGCAGCAGAAAAGGGAAATAACCACAACCAGCTCTGTATGTTTGTTCTCTTAACATTTAGAATGGCTTTGTGCTCTTGACACGATGGAGCTAATGACCCATTGGTATTCCAATCTCCCTCCAGGTCAGTGTCCTTTTCTGGGCTAGGAGAGACCCTCTCATGATACACTAAGAAGTAGCTGGTGATTTTTTAGGTCATGGGAAGAATTTCCCACCAAATACTCTCTGAAAAGTAAAAACTGAACGTACCAGTTCAGTGTCCCCAAGCACGGCACACTGATAGAGATAATCAATCTGTGATGCTATGTCAATGGAACAGAGAGTTGACTCCCTACAGTGCAGAGCCTTAATTCAATGTTCAGACAGGGCCTTCTATCCAAGGGTGCTCCCCAGGGCTGGTGTGTGTGATTTGTGCAGCTACACAGGGCCCCATGCCCAGACAAGTGCCATTCTTAATTTAACGTTCTGCATAGCTGTCTTGACACCTGAACAAGGGTCCCTGCCTTTTTGTTTTATACTGGGTCCTATGAGTCAGGTAGCTGGTTCTGGTACCTAATACACACAGTTTTTTCTTTTCTTTTTTTAACAAATTCATAGAAAATGACCAAAAGCATCCATAGTACCTTCTTAACTTTCACACCTTCTTTTGGAGTTTGTTTTGTTGCTAGATTATATCCAATCATCTGTTTAGCCAGCTGTCCCACAATTTTAGGGCTAAGAGGGAGAGAAAAAAAAAAAATAAAAGAGAGAGAGAGAGAGGGAGATAGGAAACGGAAAAAAAAAATCAATGTCTGTTGAAAATCATTTTAAAGCAGAGTCCATGTATCCTCATGTCCACACTGCCCAGGGCCCACCTCCACCCTCACAGAATCCACAGGTCTTTCCACCCATATACTATGTGCCTAGCACTGCATTAGAGGCTCACGGAGAGCAAAATATAATTGAGAGAGAGTGAGTGAGTGAATGAGTGAGTGAGTGAGTGAGTAAATTAAATATAAGATGCTTGCTGACCTCTGATACCATCTCTCCCCAAATACATTACAGTCACAGTAAAGAGATACTGCTGAAATGCATAACGGACTTAGTTCTAAGAGTTGAATAAAGAGTTGATAGTGGACAATTTGGGAAGCATTGGGCAATGAGAGGGATGAGGATGAAGGTAAGGATCAAAGCAAATAATGAAAAGGTATGTGACAGGGACTGGGAGGAGAGGAAAGTATTCAGTGCTGGGAGACATGGGAGATGAAGTTAAAAAGACAGGCTCAGACAAAGGCAGGTTAGGACTATCAGATAGGAGGCACAACTGATGTCACTGACAATGGGGAGATACTGCAGGTTCTTGAGTAGGGGAGTGACATTACGGAATGACATTTCACTTGCAAATGGTATCATTTCCAACATTTATGATGAATCACTAATTGTCTAGGAGAAAAGGACCATCAAGTTTTCACCAATGAGAAAAAAGGCCTTTTATGGAAGCAGGGGAAAAAAAAAAAAACTGGGGCAATTGCCAGAGCCCTCTACCTACCAGTTTGGTTTTCTCTACTTGCTACAGCCTGCTCCTATCCCCTCCCCAACTCTCTTTCTCAGTGTCCTGTTCAATCATGAGCAAGAGCTTCCATCACTGCTCGGCCCGAAGACAAGGAATTAAAATGTTCAGACTTACTCTTTCGTTAAATGAACACCTCCTTTCAAGCCACTATTGAAGACACCTTTTCCTCTTCCTCCAGCTAAGATCTGGGCTTTTAGAACAATTTCTTTTGCATCTGAAAAAGAAAAATCCAGAGTTGGTAGTTGGTTTTAAATTCTTTTCTTTCTTTCCTGTTTTTCCTCTTTACCAATAAGGAAAGCAAAAATGACATAAAATTGCCAAGTGACTGGTAAAAGCTCTCTCAGAGCAACTTTAAAAATAAAGGGAATAAAGAACTTCAAAAAACATCAATGTGCCTAAATGCAAAGTCTGTTTACCAAGGACATTCAAATGCTTTCTACCAGTTGAATAAGCTAATACTCAACCGTTCCAAGGAAAAGCAAGGCATGTGTTTCCTTGCTCTTTTTAGTATGTCAGAAGATGCTAAATAAATCCTGGATGGAGGTATTAATTTTACTGTGTAATGACACTCCCACATGGCAGAGGCACCAATCTGCCAGTCAGAGGAGCTAACTACCTGTCAGCCATCAGAGACGGCAAAGGGAAAACTGGATTATGTAGGGAAAAGGTTTAAAGACAAGATAGAAAGGCCGTATTTTATAACTGTATTCTTGGAAACTAACAGTTTTCTGAGCAGTTCTATATATTGATAGGGTTGGGCAAGGCAGGAGGAAGTAGATTAAAACTAAACACAAGCAACATTTTAAAAATATTGGCGAGGGCCGGCCCGGTGGCGCACTGGATAAGTGCGCCGCTTGGGAAGCGCGGTGGCGCTCCCGCCCAAGGGTTCGGATCCCACATACAGACCGGTTCCCGCTCACTGGCTGAGCGAGGCGCGGGAGCAACACCGAGGGTTGCAATCCCGTTGCCGGTCCCCGGTCCGGTACGGGGGCAACACTGAGGGTTGCGATCCATTGCCGGACACGGAAAAAGACAAAAAGACAAAAAAAAAAATAAAATAAAAAATAAATAAATAAATAAAAATATTGGCGAGATTACAAAACATCCTGGGGATAAGTAGTTAACAAATTTGTGTTTCTCAGCACGCTCAAGGAAAAGAGTGAACTGTCTATTCTTGACCTTTTAAAAATAAATAAATAAAAATATTGGCGAGATTACAAAACATCCTGGGGATAAGTAGTCAACAAATTTGTGTTTCTCAGCACGCTCAAGGAAAAGAGTGAACTGTCTATTCTTGACCTTTTAGACCAGAGTAATAAACTCAAATATCTTTATGGGCCTGACAGGAAAGCTGGGTGTGTCTGTGAAGCTGCCCAGTGATAAATGAGGTCTTTAGCCAACAGGAGAGATCCCCTCCCCAAATGCCAAAGCGGAAAAATAAAGCAGCCTCCAAATAAAATATGTTTAATAAACCAAGCAGCACATATCTTCAGGCCACAGCTGGCATCCTGTTGGTAAATCATCTTTGTTTAACATCAGAGAACCAAACCAGACAATCTTCTATGAGGTTGTGATGGTTTTCTTGTTCAGCACACCAGGTTTAGAATCTGTAGACCGAGGTGTTGATCTGGCCTTCATCCCTCACCCAGCTGTGTGGCAACAGGCATGTTACTTAAAGTCTATGAGACTCAGTTTACTCAACTGTCAAACGAAAGTGTGGGTTGTTTTAATAATTAAACGAGATAATACATGCAAATACTTTATCACAGAGCCTGAAAACTCAAATGATTAATTAAAGACCACTGCCTCGATCAATTAGTTAATTACCTTTATATATTGTAAAGAATCAAAAGAATCATTTCAGAGATGGTAAAAAAGAAAAACTAACATTTGTTGGTATCTGCCACCATTCATGTAAGGCGAGAGCTTCACAAGTGTTGGCTATTTCAGCTAAGACTCTCCTCTTTGTCATTACTCATAAGCAAGCACGCAAAGGTTCAAATAGAAAGAGCCACAGAGGGTTTTACCATGAAGGCAATGGGGAGCTACAGAGGATTTTACACTATGCAGGCGTTGGGTCAGGTGGTCACCCCAGCTGATGCTGTTGCAGCATCATGGCTCATTCGCTGTCTTCACTGCTTGGTCTCCTTTCTCTCATACTTGTATCTGCTTCCACTCAGAGAGGACTCATCCTCCTCTCAGAAGCAAACACAGTTCCTTCCTGGGATGCTGCCTTCTACACCCAACTGCATAGGAACCATCATATCCATCAATCGCTGTCTTATAATAAACAGGTTCCCATTAGGCTGAGTAGAAGACACTGTTCATTATCAGAAACTCACCAGGAAAGAAACCAAGTAAGATGAACTTACTGCATATTAGCTTACTGCTGTAAAAACAGCAGTTAGAGAAAGGATACTGTAGTTAAACAGACCTGTGTTTAAACTCCATCTATCACTTTCTTTGTAGAGAACAGGAGATTGCGATTCAGAAAGGTAGCCGTAGCACGCCCATCTATAAGGTGGTCATATTAAAGAAATCTACAGTGTTATGATGATGTGAAGAATAAATGAAATACAATGGGTAAAGTGCTATCTCAATGCCTGGCACATTAAAAAAACAGTCAAAATATGACAGCATCATTATAATTGTTTTCAGTGACTCCCCCAAAAACTGGTATAAAGAAAAACCTTCTCTATTTGTCTTTTGAGGACATCAAGTGGAAAAAATACTTTTTGCCATTTACTCAAATTTTTAATTGTAATCACTTCAAATTCTTTAAAAAGAATAACAGCATTCCATTGCCATTACCATTTTTCATATCCTTGTCATCCAAAAGAAAGAGATGCTTTCCTCTCCAAGCTTTCCAGCAGCAAAACTTGAAAGTCAGACGAACACCTAATTGGGTGCTGTTAATTGGCGCTAGGTAGGCTTGATTAGGTCAGCTTTACTCACTAACCATCGAGACACAGAAACAGTTGTATCCTCGATGAAGTGCTGTCAATTACACATGTCACCATTTGACCTCGTGTCAAAAGGGCTCCTATGCCACCCAGGTGGTAGACCAAGGAACCATCTCAAAGAGTGTGAAGCCGTATATCAGGGCAATCAGAAAAAGAGAAAGAAAAAGAATATTCAATCTATGCACATCTTCTGCAACTTATACCCCATGCAAAAATGAGTTCACTAAAATCTCTTCTGGTTAGATCTCAAGTGCTCCATCAATATAGCAGGTTGGCAGCCCAAAGTAAAGCAAGATTTCTCATCTTAAGGGAAACTCTCATGAAGTAATTTATGGTTATTTACTCAAGGCACTGAAAATTAAATAAAGTGGTCAAATTCTACTCAATAGTAACTAGTCTCTTCATTCAGTATTTACCAAGTTGATTCACACTTATTTTGAAATGCCACTGTTCCTGTTTTATTTAAAGATCTGATTTCTCCAAAAACCCACATTAATTTGTTTGTTTTTGTATATGTTATCTCCAGCCTCTAATCCCAAATGCAATTACAAAAGACTATGCTATACCTGAAATTCAATTTTTGTCTAAATAAATGAGATGATTTAACCATAACTTTAGAATATCAAGCTAAAAGGAAGGAGGGGGAAAAACCCTACTCTAATAGATTTTGTATAGAAATAGATTGCACCTATACATTGATTATATTATTGGTCTCTGAGCTGGTATAATTGAGGTCTGTATAACTAGAAAGTCCTTGCTCTTAACTGTTTCCCTTATATGCCTGAACATGCAATACGTTCACTGTATGTTGTTCTTTTCCTGGTGAGCTTCTGGTAAGGAACAGTAGTCACAACTAGGTTTCCACTCAGTTTGATGGGAACCATTTATTATAATTTATATATTTTAGGAGAAAAAGCACTATGAGACATATTTGACAAACTTATAAATATGTAAGATTCTCAAACACCATATCACTTAGAACAGTATTTAGAGCCATTTAGAAACCCTAAACAAAATCCCACTCCATGGTCTTGTTTTAATATAGCTAATAGCTACATTAAAATAATGTCTTCACAAATGTTTTCCTCTCATTCTTTACCACACAAGTGTTATCCTAATTATAATACAGTTTTATATCAAGTTTTATAGTCTCCCAATAGTCCCATGCTAGATAATAATGTTCTTGGAAGCATTGTAACATCTAAAGAAGAAGAAGAAAAAAAAAAACAAAACGATTCATTAAGGAAAGTACAACCTAAATAGAATAAATAAGAAACGTGTTTAATTAAGCAAGCTTTGCAAAAGTGGTTCACTTCATTTTTTAGAGATGGCATTCTGAAAACATATTTACACAAAATAATGTTCACGAAACACAGTTCAGAACCATAATGAGGACCATAGTAAATGTCTGAAAATGTTAATCATGAATATCGAGAAAAATAAGTTATTTCCAACTACCTTTTTTTAAAACAGTGATGAATCAAATATTTGTATTACCGAGCTGGTTTTTATTCAGCATTGCTCTTTTCTGAAATATAACACTCATACTTTCCTAAATGCAAAATGTAGCGGGCACTAGGTACACTGATACTGCAGTGAGATGACTACTACAATGATCATCTATTTAAAGTCAATAACATTGGACTTGTGGAGGAAATATGATTTCTATGGTTCACTGACTGGAGCAAAATTGGAATATCCAGTTTTCAGCACAATTGCATTCTATAATTTCTAGCATGGTGATCACCTTTCATGAGGTTTGATAGAATTCCTAATTGAGAAAGTTAAAATGCATTTCAGTATTTCAGATTTACCTATTACTGGAAGGCAGGGAGAAAGGAGGAGGGAAAGCAAGAGAAAAGTCAGAAGATATTACGGAAAGATGAGCCTTTATAAGGAATATTACAATTATAGGGACATAATTTAGAGACCTAACTGCCAATTTCCTGAAGGAAATGAACTAATGCCTATGTTTTCATTATGACTCCAGGACCCAAACTTAAAAATGGAGAGTTACCAGTTTTCAATCATTACTGTAATGACTCCTAAAGACTAACATATATTTCCTCAAGTTGTAACTAGGTCGCTGGGAATAAGATGATACTGTGATGACTCTTTCCGTATGCCTAGTGGCATCTTTGAGAATGAAATGATTATTCAAACTTTCAACATGTCTGACATGGGCCCAACAACTTTGGGATAGAGAATTTCAAACATACAAGACATTAGAACACAGCATTTCATCACTGGTCACAGCACTTGACTGAATTAGATTGGAGATACTTGGGCCCACCAGACTGCTACCAATCAGAGATTTAAACTGCACATGTCTAAAACAGCAATTTTCAAACATAAGTAAAAGACAGAAATAGGACCATCTCTGGGACAGGAATTTTGTGATACAAACAGGAAGTTGTTCAGAGAGACATTGTCTCACATTAAGAAATCTTTTACTGATAAGGCTTTTATGTAAGTTTTAAATTTAAAATTTCCTATCAAATATGTTATCCAATTAATTCCATATTATTAAAAATAATTCCTTCATTCAGATACTGCAGAGGCATGATAATGCCACTTTGAACAGTTTATTGATTATAAAGAAGCTAATATTATCTTAAAGCATGCTTATGTTTTCAAGGGGAATAATTTTAATGTTAATCTCTATAAAAATTCCTAATTTAAATCATTGTTTTTTCATATTGCTATACTCTTAAAAATATTATATATTTAATATTACATTATAGGCTTCATTAAAATCTACAATGAAAAATTAGCCTACTCTTCTAATCTTGTCACTATGTTATTTATTGCTTTCATAATCATTAATACACATTTCATTGGTAATAAAATTTTTTAAGCTACAGGGGCTGACTGGTTAGTTCAGTTGGTAAGAGTCTGGTGTTATAACACCGAAGTCAAGGTTCAGGTCCTGTACCAGCAAGCCCCCCCCTCCCCAAAAGAAATTTTAAAGTTACATAAAAATTACCTCTAGCAAGACTCAATTCAGTTGTAATATCTTACTCTGACTTCTTAGTAAAAGATACAATCTTGCTCTTTCCGTGTAGTTTAATACTAGTGAATCAATCTTACATTGTGCCAACTAGATTAAAAGATACATTTTTCTTCAAGAAATCTTAAGGAAGAACCTCCTAACACTGATCGTGAAAATACCCACATGACCTTATTCAAGCACCTGTGGCTAATCAATGAACTTCTAACACTGTAAGACTACAATCATAGAACATTAAACAAATCTTTTGCAAAAAGCCACCTGAAGAAATTACTTTTCAGCAGAAAACCAGTTTCTTAAGAAGAAATTTCCAGAAGAAATCTTATACAGATTACAGGACGGATTAATCCTATAATGACATACATTGATAATAAAAACACCTTGTGTGACACGTGTTACTTTGACAGATCCTGGAAACAGTCAAGGAAGATGAAAAGCAATTACGAACACCAAAAGCATTTCTACTTTACTTTGCAGTACACTTGAAGAGAAGGAAGGATAAAGGAAAACTAGCTTTAAAAAATAATTCTCCCCCTGATTTTCAAGTCAAAGATGGGAGTCAGTTCAATTAGGAAAGCAGAATTACTATGGGTTTCAGATAAGGGGTTTATTATAGGAATTAAGTATACATGATTGTGGGAAGAGTTTAGAAAGGGAAGATCTGAAAATGGAGATTGGATGATCACAGGAGTCCCCAAACAGCCAAGCAGAGGAACCAGCACCTCCAGATGTAGAAGTGGGATCGTGGCAAAGGAGAAGCCGTGGGAAGGACATGGGACTCATGATGGGCCTGGGTCCATATTGATCAGCAGGGTCAGCAGTTGGGAAAACAGCTAGACAAGGAGCAGAAGAACAAAGACAAGCTCTTGCCAGCATCTCTACATCTGTCGATCGCTGCCGAATCACAATGAACTTCAGAGTAAGAGCTACAGTCCACATTCTGTAACGATGCCTCTTTTGGCCAACTCTAACCTCAAATTATACAGGGAAGGGAATTCTAGGAAACATAGTTCCAGCTTCATCAAAGTGACAGAGTATAAATCACCACATATGCTGGCCAGTTAGTTCAGTCAGTTAGAGTGTAGTATAATAATATGAAGGTCAAGGGTTCAGATCCCCATACCAGCCAGCTGGCCCCTGCTACCAAAAAAAAAAAGAAAGAAAGAAAGAAATCACCAAGAAATATCCCACCTTCAGTTGTAGATTACTGGAAGCTACCTGACAATAGACACATAAAAGAGCTCTTGTCAGTCTTAACCACTGATGAGCGAGGTGGGAAAGGTTGCAGTGCCCAGACCTGCTATGGCTGTACTGCTGGTGGGAAGATAAATTCATGAAGTTTTTATTTTCAGAGCCAACTGGAATGACCATAAAACTTCAAATGTGTATGATATATACACTGCCTGGCTGTACTCATATTTAAAGATGTTCCTTTCACTTTTACAGCATATTACATTTTTACTACAGTTTTACTGATATTCTGAGTTCCCCACTTTCTTGATTAGAAATCTTATCATTTCCCTGTTTTTTCCTGTTTAAATCAATTTCTCTATCAGACCCTCCACTGGTGATACGTGTTCTCGTATGCAATCACAACTGCTGTCTGGAATGTTCGCTCCACTGTCTGCCATCACTCTGCTGCCCACAGTCTCTTGACCAAACTACCACCAGTTTCCCTTAGGCTTCTCCCTCTCCACCATCAAGGAAGATCCTTCAGCTTCTCATGAGTGGGTCTTTTCAGAGGAGATCCTAAATCCAAGTGGCTGAGCCTTAGCAACACAGCTTTTTCCTTCACAGCATGGTCCCAGAGGACCCACACTCTCCAGGTTAGACTCTGGCTCAATCAGGTAGCACCTCACACTAAACCTTAGACCTCTGTGCCCCCATAGCTCCAGCCCCTGCTCCCCAGTGGTCTCCTTCTCACTCATAGAGACCGTCTCTCAGAAACCCCTCGCCTCTCTACCCAGTTCTGCTCTTTATAGGGACCCATTCTCTGATAGGCCTACTGGAAAATCATGTCTGATTTCCCAATGCAAACTGAATCCAAACTCCCTCTCACAGACTCCTGAGCCCTGTGCAAATTAAGGAATAGGGCTAGGAACATGTTTGATGCTGCTGAAAAATTCACAACAGTTAAAAAGTACTTGGAATGTTCTAAGACAATTAGGGGGTCCATTTGCTCAATGCTCACAGAAAACCCTTTGATAGAGCAGTCCTACTTCTATGAAAATTGATTACAGAAATAAGAAGTTCACTGCAGTGTAATTATAATGTTGAAACACCAGAAAGAATCTAAAGTCTATCAACATTTGCACTTTATTAGAAAAATAAATTTTATATATCTACATAACAAAATAATAAAATTCTATAGAGCTATTATCAATGATTAAGTATATCTTTATGTATGAACATGGGGAAATGCTCATGTACACAGTAAGCTTTAAATGGACCTTAATAGACCCCTTTCCTCAGCTGCCGCCTATGGGTGAGGCCCTCACATCATCTGGCAGCACCAGCCCCGCACTAGCCCACACTGTGGCCTCCATCTCTGAGCTTCCCTGCACCTACTTGGCTCTCATTCTGCACAACACCAATGTGACCGTCATAATAGGATAAGATCAATGCCCTCATTAAAGCAGCTGGAGTAAATACTGGATCCTTTTGGCCTGGCTTGTTTGCAAAGGCCCTGACCAGTGTCAACATTGAGAGCCTCATCTGCAATGCAGGGGCTGGTGGACCTGCTCCAGCAGCTGGTGCTACCCCAGCAGGAGGTCCTGCCCCCTCCACCACTGCTGCCCAGCTGAGGAGAAGAAAGGAGAAGCAAAGAAACAAAAATCTGAGGAGTGTGATGATGACATGGGCTTTGGTCTTTTTGACTAAACCTCTTTTGTAACAAGTTAAATTAAAAGCTGAACTCTGAAAAAATAATAAATAATAAATGACCTTAATTACTAATAATTTACAAATAAATACTTGCATCTATGAACAGTTGCACAGTCATAATAAAATCTAAATGGACAACAGCCAAACTACTGTATTAACTGTAGTTATCTTGAGGGGATAGGAAGTGGTATTATATGGCAGTGGCATCATATCTTTTCAGAATTAATTTAACTTTTTTGTAATTATCATGCATTATCAGAAAAATAAATAAATAAGACTTTATAATGTGAGATAAATGTAGGCAGTTATCCATAGCAGTTTTTCTTGAATATTTAAAAGTTCATTTCTGTATCAGACTTTAATTTACCATTTTACTATATGAGGTCACGGATGCCTACACTGAGGAGGATTCCAGAAGACATCTTCAGGACACATGGCTCATTATCTCTTACCATGACCTTCTAAGTGTCATGCAAGAAAACAGAGTGGCAGGGAAATATTTTGCCCTTTTAAAATATCTACTGAACACCTACTCCGTGGGCACTCAAAAATTTTAAAAAGTCATGGTTACTGCCTTTCAGAAACGTAAGATCTACTGGAGGAAAATGACACAAACAAATAATGACTAAAAAATACTAATGCCACTAATAAACATGAAAAGAAAACTAAGGGAGGGGGAAATGGTGTTGAGTCAAGCTGGGCAGGAGAGAGGTTAGAAGAGCCCTCAACAGAAGAAGAGTACTTCACCGGCATCAAAAAGATGACCTGTTAGTTTTCCAGGTGGACAGGGCCGGGGAGCAAAGAAGTGGAGGAATAAACAACTAAGAAAGGCTACTTTGTTTTTCTATTTGTATTAGATTAGCTTTATTAGTTACTTATTTAAATTAGAAATCCCTATAGTATCACTTCAAATAAACCAGTAAAGCATACCAGGATTCGGCACTAGAAATCATTCAAATTTGTGATTTCAGATCTTGAGAAAACATATACATGTGGTACTAAAGTTTGTTTCCCGATATTCAAGAACAGCATATAAATAGAAAAACACATTGATCACCTTTGCTAAATTTAGATATTTTGCCCTAAATGCTTTTAAGATCTCCAATAATTTTATTATGGTGGTCTTAAAACAGCCCCCAATGAAGTAACTTACCTCTCAAACAGGGCTTCTAGGAAAGTTCCACAGGGGTCAGTGAGATTCAAACTAACTGGTTGTCTAGGAGCAGCAATAATATAGGATACATGCCCCCATCTTCCAAATAAACACATATTCCAGACTTTAAATCTGCTATAATTCCAAATGCTGGAAATGTAAGGATTCAAGCAACAGCTTGGTGATGTTGCCATAAAAAGGAACCCAGGAGGTTTTTATTTCCTATTTTAAAGTTTGTAAAATGGTTGATGACATGCTACAGTTAAGCTGAAGCCAAGAATGACCCACCCCAAGAGAGATGAAAGATCTCAGAATCACTTTCCCATGATACACATATCTCCTGAAGTCCAGGATAATTTGTTATGTCGCTTTCAAATTGTGCTGTTTTAAATTGCAATGTCTTGCTCTTTTATTGCCTGTCCTGATCCATTCACTGTGTCTGAAATCTAAGTCTACTGTTTGAATGTTAAATACAGAGGGGGCTTTAGATTACATCCTGAAGGATGAAACTTGCAATATCAGTAAACTGGGAAGAGTTCGTATTTCGCTTTCAAGGGTTGTGAAGACCTGAGAAATAGTTACTATTTCCTTTTTCTCTTTATGCCACTTCTTTTTGTTTCCTTCCTTCCTTCTCTCCTCCTTTTCTTCCTCCCTTCCCTGTAATGCTTCCAAGTTATTTAATTTGCATGTTCAATTATATCTGAGATGACTTAGTTTCAATAGCCAGAGAGATCAGCACTGACTTCAACTTGCACCGTCCAGCATACTCTCCCTCAGAACCACTCCCAAATAAGGAGTTCCCTACTCAAATCTCTACGATTTGGAGTACCCATTTTTCAACCTGCTGTACCTAACCTCAGAAGCCACAAAATCTGCACCTACTTTCTTAAATTGTTTTCAAAGCAACTTTTCTGATTACCTTTGCGTATTCAAGCTAGGATTAGTCTCTTCGGGGACTTTCTGCATCTTATTTTTCAATGCCTGGCTTGAGCTAGAATTCATACTGGGGGAAGCAAGGCCAAGTGTTATATACAGAAAATTAGAGAATTAATAAGCTGGTATGAATTTTACTTCTTGGAGGAAAAAAAAAGAAAGAAATATTTTTGAGTTGAGTTTGGAATTGTAACACCCAAGACAGCACAGGAAAATACTCAAGAGCTAGCATCCATATCTGACAAAACTAAAAGAAAATTCTGGCAGTCTTTAGGTAGTTCTCCAATGGTATTACTGTAGCAGAGAAATCAAGTTCTGTTTCATACTTGATGAACCAATCACTCCTATATGAGGAAGAAATTTATACTCAAGATTCACATTTCATAATGACAGCTGGAAAGCTAGCACATAAGTCTATTCTTCCTACTCATGGACAGCTTGCTCTTATTTCAAAATGTGGCTAACATTTATTCTATATCCCATACTCTCTGCTATGGTCTAAATGTTTGTATGCCCCCAAAATTCATATGTTGAAATTCTAACCCTCAAGGTGGTGGAAGGTNAATGTTTGTATGCCCCCAAAATTCATATGTTGAAATTCTAACCCTCAAGGTGGTGGAAGGTGCTTAGGTCATGAGAGTAGGGACCCCATGAATGGGATTACTGTCCTTATAAAAGAGGCCCAAGAAAGACCCCTCACCCCTTTTGCCACATGAGGACACAGCTAGAAGGCACCATCCATGAAGCGGGACCTCACCAGACACTGAATCTGCCTTGATCTTGGACTTTCCAGCCTTTAGAACAGTGAGAAATTAATTTCTGTTGTTTATAAGCCACCTAGTCTATGGTATTTTGTTATAGCAACCGGAACTGATTAAGATACTCCCTCAACATCATGGTTTTTCACTCTGTTTTCCACTTTACTTTCCAGTAGCATGGACATCCACAATTAATAGCACATCCAAAGAATTACCTGAAATATCCTCTTTGTATCCCCCAGTACTGGTTACTTTAAAGCCAGCTGCAGTCTTTTCCAGGTTCCTGACCCTTTCTCTCTGCCTCCCAGCATGAGATGGAACAGTCTGTCATAACACATAAATGTGATTTGACTGTGGGAGGGGGACAGATCCTGCTACCTTAGAAGAATTTCCCAGGACACCTGTCCAAAGAGCTAAAAACAGCATAACCCTGAAAAAGGAAATGTCCTCACCCTATGCAAAGGGAGCAATGTTTATGAATCAACTAAATTAACATTGATTTGGGAATGCTACCATGTATAACACAGCAGATGCCACCTCTCTTCTGAAGGCCCTTCTAGTTCAAAGGAGATGCCATACCAAGGGGTATCCATAGAGCGAGGGAGGGGTTCTGTCAAACTTAATGAAGCCACTCTCCAGTTCTGCTAATCAAGCCCCTCATACTTTCTCTAGTTCGGATGCGAATGAGATGGCCTCATTCTCCTGAAAATGACCAAATGGGAGCACCAGGCACACAGGGGACCCTCAGCACACGGTCATTCATTAGTAATCGTCACTGCCTTTGCACAGCTAAATCATAATCAAAGTATTTGTTAAGCGCTTACTAGGAAATAAGATTTGTGCTAAGTGTATTCGTTACCTCTATTTAACAAATAACCCAACTGAAGTTAAGTGAGTTTCAGGGGTCAAACATCTACAGCAAAAAGGAGACTCAGATTTTTAAGCCAGAAAAATCATTCTAGAGACTGTACTTTAACACACTCACATGGAGCCTCATTACTGGGCTTTTCCCCTAACATTTCATTATGAAAATTTCCAATCACATGGAAAAGTAAACATCCATATACTCACCACCTAGATTCTACAACTATTCGCATTTTGCTGTATTTATCACATCTCTCCCTCTATCACAGTCCATCTTATTTTTTCGTGCATTTCAAAGTAAGATGCAGAAATCAGTAGAGTTACCCTTAAACTCTTCAACATGCATACCTGTAACTAGTTTAATATTTGCTTACAGTTCCACTTTGGGAAGAGATAAAATTCACATGCAGCAAAATGCCGAAATCTGAAGTATATTATCTAATAAATTTGCTAAATGGATATACCTGTATTACCCAAATCCCAATCAAGACAGCAAAATGCCGAAATCTGAAGTATATTATCTAATAAATTTGCTAAATGGATATACCTGTATGACCCAGGTATACATTACTGTTTCTGAGAACATATTACAAAAGTATCCTTAAGGACAAAATAGCTAAATAGAATAGCACTGACAATGGTATCTTAGGTCTCTTCGTGGATTTTTACTAAAATTAAACGTAACAAAATATTAAATGCACACACAAAGCTCCATGCCCAATGCCTGGCATATAAGTAGGCACCCAACAGGTATTGACTATTCAAACGTGTATTAAGAAAACAATCAGCTTCCCACCATGATATCCAAATCAGAAATGTTCCTAAGACAGTGAGTCAATGATACGCAAAATACTGATTTCAAAATTGATTTGTTTTAACCATAAGCATATGTAACGTCTTGAAAATTGAAACAACCGATTATTTTAAACATTAATTTTTATAGCAGTGATGCTTTGCAAACTCAGCAGAAACTATCAACAACAGCTGCACCCAAGTGTCTCCTTGCACCATACCTACCCTGGTATTATTGTGTGGCTATTCCATTTTGAAGGAAGGATTGAATTTTCCTGGGGATACTTGCAACCTTCAGAAAAGCCAGGATGATGCTTAGAGCCTTGGTCTGATGCTTAAGTGATGGAGTGATGAAAATGACTATCTTTAACCAAAAGCTTTTCTATGCTGTCAATATCACTGTCACCTGCCTGAAGCTTAACATCATGGGACTCCAGACTTCTGATAAGACGGTAGGGGTTTTGAAAGAAAACCACCCAAAAGTATTTAGAAGATAAAAAGCCAAAACATATCTGTGTGACAAACTAGAGTACATTACTTTTTTGCAAACTTCAGAAAATACAGATATAAATGCCCCCCCAAAAAAAGTCTGAGATGATATAAAGTCCACATCAACAGTGGTCATCTATAGGGAGGAGGGGTTCGAGTGATTTTTCCTTCCTTCTTTATAGTTTCAGTATTTCCTGCATTCTTTACAATGACTATTCATAATCAGATAAAAACTATTTTCAGATTTAAATACAAGATATATTTCTCTGATCTGGTAAGAACAGTAACAGTATATTGCTAAGAGGGGGGAAAAACTTGCTACAGCCCAAAATATATACCACTAAATATATGTACATATACGCATATAACACATGTATACCGAGGATAAATCTGGAATGAAATATATCAAAGTATTAACTCTTATTATTGGTGGAGGAGGATTGTTATGGGCAATTTTTTCTACAGCAAATTTGCTACAAGGAACATGCAGTATGTCCATAAATAGGGGAAAATGACAGTTGTTTTTTAAATGAGCTTATTACATATTAGATTAAATCAGGTGCCTGAGATGTGTACAGATGATGCCATTCATCTGTATTTTGCTTAACACCACTTCTTCATTTCACGGGATGTGTGACACACAATGGAGGAGCAGGGACAAAAGGGTGCCGCTTCTCAATTCAGCAGCTTACCCTCTGGTTCACAGCCAGCCATGGCATTTTTTGGTCATGAGTTCACATCAAGTTTAAAAGGGTCAGATGCTTTCAAGAACAGCCCCAACTCTATAGACATTTAGCACTGCCCTGCCACCCACCAGATGGACTAATGCTTGTGTAAGTAAAATGAGCATCTCTGGAACCCAAATAGGATTCTCCTGCCACAAATGCACACCAGGCTTTTATTTATGCTTTGATAGTTTGTTTAGTTCCAAGGTCTGCGTGTTTCCTTACTTTTCGCCAGTCTCCCTTCTGATAGGCATGGCTGTCGTCTAGTGCCAGTGGCCTTGGCCCATCCGCCACATACTGTGGCAAAGGACACATAGCTTGACTCCATCTGGGCCTGATTAGCAGACTGAGGCTAGAACCAGCACAGTGCATCCCTCCCCTAACACTGACACTCGGACTGCTCCAGCCTTGTGGCAGCCTGCAAGGGAGAGAAAATGAGCTAGGAAGCAAGCTGAAGACTGCATCCCTCCCCTAACACTGACACTCGGACTGCTCCAGCCTTGTGGCAGCCTGCAAGGGAGGAATTGAAGTCTTGGCTGGTGTATTGTACTGGGAAGAGTTAGCAATGTGTCCTTTAGCATCACTACTGCTATTGTGGGGATTATTGGTGGTTGGAACTGTTGTTATATGTCTTAAAGACAGCACATGTTCAGCACTGACTATGCACAAAGAACTTTCTTTACACATCTCATCTCATTTATCTGCACTTCAGTGCTCTGCAAATACTATTCCTGGAGGGCACTTGCCCAAGATCACACAGCTGTAAATTCCCAGCCACCCACACCAGAAGAGCACAACTGCCATGACCCTCACCAATTCAAGTTTGAGAGAATGAAAGAGGTTGGGGGGCATAAGATGACAGCAGACAGGGAGAGCGCGAGCCACCCAGTTTCAAGTCTGAGCAGAATTCCTGCTGCCAATTAAAATGCAGAAAATACAACGACCCAATAACAGCAACACCACCACAAACCTCTTGTTCTGAGCTGTATGAAAGGCTATGCCCATCAGGTAGCTCACAAACATTAACAGCTTCAAGGACAATTCCTTTTATTGTCTTCATAACCAAATATTTTTGTGATTTAATATACCTGATCACCTTGTAATAAAACAAAGACCACTCCATTAATGTATTCACCCAGTACTTTTATTATGCTTATAAAACAAGACAGCACTCCAAACTGATGGGGTACAAAAGTTGGAAAGCAATTCTGTAATGTCAAAGGCAACACTGGCTGGCCCTCCCTCCTCTGCAGCACTGTTACTGCAGACCTGCATGCCCACTACATCGGAACGCTGGAATGAGGACTTGAGTGCAACAGTCTAGCGTTAGATATTGTGGATTTATGTTCTAGTTCAACTCCTTTTACTCAGCTGTGTAAAATTAAGTAAGTCACTTAATTTCTCTAAACATCATTTTCTTTGTTTGTAAAATAGAGAGTATAATAGTAAATATCTCAAGGGGTGGTTGGGAGAATTCAAGGATGCAATCCAGGGCTGGCCGGTTAGCTCAGTTGGTTAGAGGAAGGTGTTGTAACACCAAGGGCAAGGGTTCGGATACCCATGCCGACCAGCTGCCAAAACAAAAAAAAAGGATGCAATCCATGTAAAGACTTTGTACAATGTCTGGCAATACAGCAGGTGACTAATGCGTGTGAACTACTATAGGTTTTATGCCTTAAACCCTCTGATTTGTCCCCAAACAGTTCCTAAGCTAATTCATGACCCTCATCACTTCCACTAACAAATATCATTGTTGTTTGAGCCCCTACTGGGTGACAAGCAATATGCTGGGTACTTTACATCTATTGTTTCTAATCCTCGCAATAATCGCATAATTTAGAAATTATCGTCCCCAGTTGATAGTTGAAAACTCTGGAGTTCAAAAGACAATAAGTGACTGGTTGAGGGCTGTGGCCTCCAGCCCATGCTTTTTCTATTACACTTCCTATTTCGGCTCATGTACTGAGAGCTTGACAATCTCCAACCTCACCATGTTAGCCCAGGCAGTGTCATGAGAAATTAGTTTTGGGAGTCCAGGGTGGCATCCAGTCCCTGACAGGGCTGCAGACTTGTCCACCACAAATCTTCCACTATGGCCACTACAATAGGAAAATGTCCCCTGTGTCAAAATGTTCAGGAGACCTAGGGTGGCTGTGCTGCAAAGAAGAATCGACTTGCAATTTTAAAATAAATACTTACTTTAACTAAGTGGCAAATGCTTAAAAGTCCACTTTTTCATTAGCCTTTGGATTCAACTGGCAAATATCACTTTACTTAAAACTTTAAAATTTTTAAGGGGGCTATTGATTAAGGTTCAAACTCAAGTTGGACATATTATAAACTCTTCAGCAATTAGTATCCTTTACAAATTTAAGTTTTATTATACATTTTAAACTGCATTTATAAACTTAATATATCCATTTTATTTCTTAAGTACTTCAATTTTCTGACCCGACAAGCAAAACCCTCTCAAGTGGTAAATTGCTCTAGTGATTCCCTAACAAATTAAAATAAAAGATTCAGTGACCTTTAAGAGGACTGCAATACTGTTATAATCTTTGTCAAAAACTTTTATCTTTGGGCCGGCCCGGTGGTGCACTGCTACAGTGCGCCGCTTAGGAGTGCAGCGGCGCTCCCGCCGAGGGTTCGGATCCCACATACAGACCGGCCGCTCACTGGCTGAGCGAGGTGCGGGCGCAACACCGAGGGTTGCGATCCCGTTGCCGGTCCCGGCTTAGGAGTGCAGTGGCGCTCCCGCCGAGGGTTCGGATCCCACATACAGACCGGCCGCTCACTGGCTGAGCGAGGTGCGGGCGCAACACCGAGGGTTGCGATCCCGTTGCCGGTCCCGGTCCGGTACGGGCACGACACTGAGGGTTGCGATCCGTTGCCGGTCACGAAAAAAGACAAAAAGGGAAAAAAAAAAAAAAAACTTTTATCTTTTAACATAAAAATTAGAAGAGTGATGTCAATTACTCAGCTAAACACAGAAAGTGTAATCAATGCCTATTCTATTAGTTACTTTAATACACCAAATTCTATTAAACAGTAGCAACACATCAACTAAAAAAAAAGGTGTGGAGATAATTAATAATTGATTAGAATTAATCATATGGGTTTCAATTTCAGGAAAGTTGCAGAATCAAAATGAACACACAAAAATCAGTAGCATTTCAATACTCCAACAACAGATTAGCAGAAAAACAAATCAAGAAAGCTATCCCTTTTACAATAGTCACCAAAATAATAAAATACCTAGGAATAAAATTAACCAAGGAGGTAAAAGATCTCTACAATGAGAACTACAAATCACTACTGAAAGAAATTAAAGGAGACACAAAAAGATGGAAAGGCATTCCATGTTCTTGGATTGGAAGAACTGATATTTGGAAAATGTCCATACTACCTTAAGTGATCTACAGATTCAATGCAATGTCCATCAAAATACCAATGACATTCTTCACAGAAACAGAAAAAACAATACTAATATTCATATGGAACAACAAAAGACCACAAATAGCCAAAGCAATCCTGAACAAAAAAATAAATAAATAAAGCTGAAGTCATAAAACTACCTGACTTCAGATTATACTACAAAGCTACAGTAACCAAAACAGCATGGTACTGGCATAAAAATGGACACTTGGACCAACGGAACAGCATAGAGAACCCAGAATTCAATCCACAAATCTACAGTCAACAGATCTTCAACAAAGACCCAAAGAACATACATTGGGGAAAAGAGTGCCTCTTCAATAAATGGTACTGGGAAAACTGGACAACAATATGCAGAAGAATGAAACTAGATCCGTACCTCTTGCCATATACCAAAATCAACTCAAAATGGATTAAAGACTTAAATATAAGACCTGAAACTATAAAACTCCTAAAAGAAAACATAGGGGAAACACATCAGGAAGTAGGAATGGGCTAAGACCTTATGAATATGACCCCCAAAGCACAGGCAACAAAAGGAAAAATAAACAAATGGGACTATGTCAAACTAAAAAGCTTCTGCACAGTAAAGGAAACACTTAACAGTGCGAAAAGACAACCTACAGAGTGGAAGAAAATATTTGCAAACTATGTATCTGACAAAGGATTAATATCCAGAATATACAAGGAACTCAACATTAACAATAAAAAACCAAATAACACAATTTAAAAACGGGCAAAGGAGCTAAATAGACATTTCTCAAAGGAAGATATACAAATGGCCAACAAACACATGAAAAAATGTTTAATAATCACTCAGCTTCAGGGAAATGCAAATCAAAACCACATTTAGATATCACCTCACCCCAGTTATACTGGCTATTATCAAAAAGACAGGGAGTAATAAATGCTCCTGGAGAAAGGAGAACCCTCCTACGTTTCCGGTAGGACTGTAAATTGGTGTATGCTTTATGGAAAACAGTACAGAGGTTCCTGAAACAAAAACAGATATATAACTGCCATACAATCCAGCAACTCCTCTGCTGGGTATATACACAAAGGAATGGAAATCATGTTGAAGAAATACCTGCACCGTCATATTTACCACAGCTCTATTTACAATAGCCAAGAGTTAGAACCAACCTAAATGTTCACTGTCAGATGACTGGATAATGAAAATGTGGTATATTTACACAATGGAATACTACTCTGCCATAAAAAGAGTGAAATACTGCCATTCACAGCAACATGGATGAACTTAGAGAAAGTTACGTTAAGTGAAATAAGCCAGGCACAGAAAGAGAAATACCACATGTCCTCACTCATAAGTGGGAGCTAAAAAATAAACAAAGAAATAAAAGAAAGAAAAACAAACAAACAACAATCACAATAATATGCTGAACTTCCAAAAGGAGAGAAAAGATCTGAGGTTACCAGAGGTGGGAAAGGAGGAATGGGGGGGGTTAGGGAGGGTAAGGGAGGAAGTGCTAAAAGGTCACAAAAAATGATCACATTGTATAATGTTGAATATGCTAACTGTCCTGATTTGAGCAACGCATACTGCACACAGGTAATAATATTCAACTCTGTACCCCACAGATATGTACAAACAACCATGTTATAATAAAAAATAAACATCACTTCCTCTAGAAAAATAAATAAATAAAATAATCATATGTGTTTCAGAAATTTCATCATCTGTTTACTAAATCTAAACCTTCCTGGGTTAAAGTAACATAACCACTAAGTAAACACTTTGGAATCCCATGTCATAGATGAGGTCACAACTCTAAGGAGCAGGGTTGCCCTCTCAATCAAAGTAGGAGTGATCTTTCATGTGCTCCTAATAGACAGACTGAAACTATTTTTAACAGTTATCAAAATAAATGGGACCCACAAACATAGCGACCTTGAAGTCAGCGTCTCTGGGTTCACTCAGGTTATGCCCCACTTACTTCTGTTGAATTCCATTTGATGTGAGAAGACAGAAGTCAGCCTCCCTCTTACAAGTCAGCTATCACCTTCACTTACTGCATGAACATTGTTTCATTGTTTTTTGTATGTGTATATTTTTAGCTGTTTAAGAACTTCAGTTGCTCTCATATTGCTCAAGAACCTTAATACCATTCCATTGGATCCTTTATGCTCTATTCTAATTATTTTAAACATCCACATATTTTGTCACTCGATTCAGGGAGACTAAATTCAGCACCCTCTCCAAACCTGAGTAAATTTAGTTCCAGCATCCTTTATGAATTTCTTTACTACCTGACTGAATTGAGAATTATTTTCATTTCCTTTGTGTCTAGCAGGATTCAATTCAACTGTTGAGGAACCAAAAATTTTAAATAATAATTTGAAAACCTTAAATAAGAGAGAAGGTTGTTTTTCTCACACATAAAGTCCCAAGATGTGTTGTTCAGGGCTGGTGTTGTATTTTTAACAGTTATCAAAATAAATGGGACCCACAAACATAGCGACCTTGAAGTCAGCGTCCCTGGGTTCACTCAGGTTATGCCCCACTTACTTCTGCTGAATTCCATTTGATGTGAGAAGACAGAAGTCAGCCTCCCTCTTACAAGTCAGCTATCACCTTCACTTACTGCATGAACATTGTTTCATTGTTTTTTGTATGTGTATATTTTTAGCTGTTTAAGAACTTCAGTTGCTCTCATATTGCTCAAGAACCTTAATACCATTCCATTGGATCCTTTATGCTCTATTCTAATTATTTTAAACATCCACATATTTTGTCACTCGATTTAGGGAGACTAAATTCAGCACCCTCTCCATACCTGAGTAAATTTAGTTCCAGCATCCTTTATGAATTTCTTTACTACCTGACTGAATTGAGAATTATTTTCATTTCCTTTGTGTCTAGCAGGATTAAATTCAACTGTTGAGGAACCAAAAATTTAAAATAATAATTTGAAAACCTTAAATAAGAGAGAAGGTTGTTTTTCTCACACATAAAGTCCCAAGATGTGTTGTTCAAGGCTGGTGTTCCAACTCCTCAATCATCACAGTACCTCAACACGTGGCTGCCACTTCATGGTCAAACCGGCTG